>NC_045546.1:35773287-36073287 GCF_009769535.1 Thamnophis elegans
TTGTTTTTCTTTCTTTCTTTCTTTTTTTTGGTCTTTTTTTGGTTTTTCTTTTGTTTTTCCTTTTTTTTCCCTGCCTTGTTTTTTTTTTGGTCCTGGTGTGGGCATGTGTTGTTTAAGTAACAAAAATTATTATTATTGTTATTATTATTGTTATTATTATTATTATTTAATAACAATTATAGTCAAATGAAAATGATATATGATGATGGTGACATGTATGAATATTTGAGTTAAAACGCTTGAGTTAACATGAATTATGTTTGTTGACTGTGGAAAAGATGCACAAAAATCTATTTGTAACCAACTGATACACTTTCTATAGCATGTAAGGAAAGATGTATTTGTTTTAAATTAAAAATTAAAAAAAAATTAATTAAAAAAATAAAAAAAGTATATGGGGAATGTAGATAATTTATTTGCAAACAATAACTATCCTATTCAAATATTAAAGTAGAATAAAGCTTCTACCCTTTTATCTTCCCTAAACTACTATTTTATGTAAACCAAAGTAAATGCCTTAGAAAGACTAGAATTACCAAGCCAAGCTCTAAAACCATTTGAGTAGACCAGAGGTGGTATTCAGCAGGTTCTGACCAGTTCTGGAGAACTGGTAATGGAAATTTTGAGTAGTTCGGAGAAATGATAAATACCACCTCTGACTGCCCCATCCCATCTATTCTCTTGTCCTAATGCCCCAGCTGATCAGGACAGAATAGAGATTTTACAGTATCCTTCCCCTACCACGTCCACCAAGCCATGCTCACTAAGCTACGTCCACAGAACCAATAGTAAAAAAAATTGAATCCTGCCACTGGAGTAGACTGATGCTACAAAGAAAACACTGGAAAAAGCTTGGTGGCAACAGAAAAAGGAAACAAAAAATAAAAGCAAGCTTTTCTTTCAACACAAATCTAAAGTTGTTTTAAAATTAATATTTAAATGTATGATAGAATTGCACTTTATTGAGGAATTCCTTCAGGAGAATGATGCATTTTTTTTTCATCAGAACTAATTAAATTGGACTAATTCTGCAAGGCCTACAGGAAGGTGCCTTATTTCAGATTGCTTCTTTATCCAACTAGGATGGATCTTTATATTGGCAGACCAGGCTCTTCTTTTAGGGTTTTGGCTAAAAACTTAAGTTTTTGCTTACAAAACATCTGCTTTGATATTACATAATGATTCTGTTGAACCCCACTTGTTTTCTATAAAAAATGCACACTAGGAAATTAAAATTCTAAGCTAAATATATATTTGGTTTCATCCAAGGTGTTCTTAGGATACTTTTCATCTTCTGGTCTGATCTAATGATTTAAATGAGCTCGGGGTCTAGTAAACGACAAGTGAAACTAATATTAAACTTTTCCTTCCTTAGAGAAACTTATTTTATGGAAATGTTGACATAGAGATGTTTGCATGTTTATTTATTGTGAAAAAAAGCAATCGTATTAAGAACCAAAGGAAGAGAAATTAGTTGAAATAAAGTATTTGTTTTGCATATACAAATGAATTGATCATTTACTTCCTCAACCGCCCCAAATAAAGCCAGATTACAGGTTATATACTTTTTTTTGCTACATAGAAAAGACTAAGAAAACATTGTAAATCATACTATGACCTTTATTGCTGGAATGCTCTGATAATACCATTTGGAGTGACCTTACCAGGGCACCTCTGCATTCTATTAAATAGGATACTATTTTGTTTGTAGATACCATCATTATCAACAATGCCATTTATTGTGCTCATGTACTCCCTTCTTTCACATCATTAGGAAAGACAACAATCTGCTTTTCATTATCTGTGTCCTTGGTAAGGTCACATTTCTAGCTGCCTGCCTTTGCTTACAAATGCACATATTTACCCATTCCTTTCTTCATGTCTCCATTACTAAATTTCTACGCTATGTAAATGCCACTCTTAAAAACAGCTGGGAGAAAAAGGTAGTGACTCAGTTGAAATAAAAAATAATTAAGAATAGCAAATACAATCATATTTGTTAAGAAACAGCTTTTCCAACCAAGATGTTCTCAGTAGCTTAGGATCTCACGTGTTTGGTTTGATTCAGTTCCACTGCTTAGGAAGGTTACTCTGTCTTCATCTTATCATATTAATATAATCAACCTCAACTTCAGTTGCTGGTACATTAAGATTGATCACACACTATTTTTAACCCACCTCTAGCAATATCATATAAAATTGATTTTGTTGCAAGAAAAAAGAATATTTTATAATATAAAGGTGTAGATATATTTAATCCTGCAGCAAGAGCCAACCCAGGAAGCCCATCACCGTCACACCTCAAACACAACTCTACTTTGTAGCCAATCTTTCCAAAGTTACATCACTTTTCCAGTTTTTGATATAAATGGATCTTCAAACTGGGATTTGAGCATGAGGATTTATCTGTATTTTATTTCTAAATATAGAAACATCTAGGGTTTAGAAGTGTGTCCTCCCCAGCTCTGTGTGCTGTTATTAAAGCATTTATGGAGAAAAAGTATTTGTTTTGGTTTTATTTAAGTGCAATCTTTCCTAACCTGGCAACTTTAAGATGTTTGAACTTCAATTCCCACAGTTCTTAGCAATGATCACCTTGGAAAAGAAATCCTGGATGTGGAAGTTCACACACTACAAATTTATTCAGGTTGGAAAAATTGATCCAGTGTACTATAGCATTAAATCTTTAATTTTTTTTAGAGAAGTTATGATTATAGAATTGTTATACAGGTTGCTCAGTGGGGCATGGAATTCTCTTGGCTTTAATATTTGGAGCGCTACACATTTAAATCCTAGTTCTCCAAGGTACTGCTTGCTTTATCACAAGTTTGTTTAATTCTTGCAAAATGCAAATATTGTTTTGGCACATTCCCGTTAGTAAAGGGTTCTGTTCTAACTCCTGGGTCCTGGAGTACTCATCATGTGCTTTCACAGAAGCCAATATACATACCATCACACATCTGAAGATTTCTTTCTGGCTTTCATTGCCAAGTGAGAAAGAAGCTTAATATGGTGAGATCTTAATGAGCTGCTATGTGGAATGTAATCCAGTGTGACTGAACCTTATTTCTCAGTTTATAGAAAAAGTATACATGGGTGTATACATGGCTGTAATATTATTTTAAATATTTTTAAAAAAACACAATTGTAATAATTCTGGATTTTTATGGTTAATATTTTACATCTGGCAAGTAAATAAAGATTCACTCATGATGAATATTGCTGCTTGATCTGACATGCAGTATCTTACAACAGAGGTGTCAAACTTGCAACAACACGTTGTGGTCACATGATGTATCACAACCTTTTCCCCCTTCGCTAAACTGGGCGTGGCCAGCATGTGATGCATTGGCCCCACGGGCTGTGAGTTTGACACCCTTTGAGTCTTCTTAGTAGAAATAAGCAGTACAAGGCAAGCCATTGTAATTTCCTTAGATTGTTACCGTAGCCATTTAAGGACAGAATTACTGTATTAAGATTTTAAAAAGCACCTGCAAGGTATTCCAAAGCCAGGTTTTAGAGATAGTTGGGCAACTTTTTGTTGAATTTTAAACCATGTGTGCAAGCGGTAAGTTCTGATCTCTAATACAAGCTTTCTCTCCATTGACTGCAGTGAGTTGCTTATGAGATAGAGAAGAGATTGCCAGAATGTTTGGTGGTGATCAGTTCAAAATATACTCAAAATATATCCTCTCCTTTTTGGCTTTGGCTTGACCCATTGCTGGCTTTAGCCCTGCACACATTTTGCCTCCCAAAGAATTAGCCTAAGTGAATAGTTAGGAAAATAATTGTCCTTTCATGGTATATGGACTAGAACAAAAGCTGTGTAAGGTGGGTTGACTTATTTTGAAGGAATAGTCTATTCTTTATGTATCAGGCAAAAGAAGTTAAAGGATTAGGATTCTGACACATGCAATAATTCAAAGTTACATTTACATTGATACAATCTTTCAAAGCAAATACCAAGGGAACTATTTATTTAACTTTTAGCACTATTACCCTAGATTAAACCACTTATAGCAAATAGCTTGATTCACCTTCCCAAATTTGTATCCCTCTTAAAATCTTGTCATGCCTGGTCCCTTATTCCAGGCAAATTAAAAAGTCTTTTCCTCTGTTCCATTTTTAACTGACTTCAAGTATATTTATTGCTTGGGGGATGACCATTAATTTTGCACTGTGGAGCTGGGTGTTCCATTACTTTGTACCATTTAGTTTTACTGTAGTCTGCAGCCCCAAGATTAATAAAGATATATTCTGTTTGGTCTTCAGTCTGATTCTTCCTTCTAAAGCAATGACCTTGATGTATTAGTCAAACCTCCAGTTTAAATACCTTTCTCAAAATGGAGATCAGAGCATCCCACTATGTATTTGTGGTATATAATTTCTCCCTTGAGCAATGTAGACCATGCATGTGGAAGCAGAGTACAACATTCACTACTGTCCAATATAGAGAACCAATTGGAAACAGGAGACCCAAGGCAAATATTAATCATGGCACCAATTTCTGCTTGAACTCCACAAGGATAAGACAATACAAATGTCAAGGATGCCATTTACTTTGCTTTTTTGCAGTAAAAGTTATGGAAGACTTAAGGTTTCCTCAGGTGTTCTGAATAACAACACATGAAGAAGGTAGAGATGGTAGATCTGCTCCAAGTTTATTCTCTCAACCCCATCTCTTGATCTAAATAGGAAAGATTTACAGTGGGTAGGTATAATACTATACAGAGTTGGAAACTTGATTGTTTAGAATGCTGTAAATCTAAGGTACTGTATAGGTTTTTAAATTATGGTAAGTAATAGTCCCCATTTATTTTGCATTGGACAGACCTCAGCTTCAATTCAATAGCACTTGTCATATATTTGAAAGGTAGTAACTTTAGAAGAAGGTCAACACTTGTTCCTATTCTATAGCATAGTGCACATAAACATCGATTTAGGTTACAAGAAGACATATTCTGGTTGCTAGGGGAAGAAATTTCTAAAGTAAAAGCATTTTCAGAGTGGAATTACTTATTTAGAGAAGTTGTTGTTCTCCCTTTTACTGGATATGCGGAAATAAAATTTAGATTGCATCCCTCTAGGATGCTTTAATTTGGAATCTTGCAATGGCAGTAACTTGGGCTCGATGTCTAAACTGAAAAGCTATTTAGAGCTTTGTTTTCCAAATGGAAAAAAATGAGAAGGGATGCTCAGGTTGTCAATAGGTATTTGAATATACTCCACATTTTCCAATATTTTTGCCCCTGAACCTGGTTTTCTTCTTGCAAATGTTTCATTACCAAACTAGATAAGGTTAGTAGGACTTGCTGGCCTTTTTACGTGCCAGTTGTCCTGCTTGTTTTAAACATGATTGTTGTAAATTGTATTCCTTTCCCTGATAGGCCTACCTGGCTTAGCTGGCTGCATTGTTCCATCTTAGATTGTTGTTCTCCATTATATTGGTCCTTGTCATTTATGTATTGATCGCTGAATGTGTGAGAAGGAAAGATATTCTCAAGGATGTTTGTGCTTCCTTCTTAGTCCTGTCTTTGCTTTTGTAAACTAGCTTTATCCTCCATAATGGCTTTTCCAGCCCTTGCTTTATATATTGTAAATAATTTCTGTCTTCTTTAGTTGGGAGATCTTTGGGTTTGGTTATGAAGCTTTGAAAGTTTTTGTTACTTTGCGGGATATTGCAATGGCTAATGGTTGGAGTAATCTGTTGATGGTTTCTGAGATATAATCCTTTCATGAATTGTATCTGTGGTGGTTCTGGGCAGTATGGCCTGATATGAGCATACTGGTGGTAATAGGGAGCAGCAGCCACCGTACTGGAATAGTGGGCCATTTGGCCCACCCGCCTGCTCATGCTCCTTACTGCTTTTTGAGGCAAATGGGCCAATTGCACATGCACGCACAGGGTGTGGAACCTCTGCCAAGCAGCTGAGTGTCACTGGGCGGTGACATGTGCATGCGTGCGCAGCACGCATGCCTGCTGAGGATGTCCAGCCCTGTCGCAGCGTACTAGCAATGGGATCCCAAACCCACTACTTAATTGTATTGATTATGTTCTAATTGGTAGCATGGAAAGGCATTTTTATATGAAATTATCTGTATATTCATTGAAGAATGCTGTAAAGTTCTGGATTGCTATGATGTGCTATTTTAGAGAGGTAGGAATACAACCTAGATGGACATATATAAGAACTGCTATTTAGGCAAAAGGTGACCACGCTCATGAGCAACCGCCTGGCAAACCCCCTCGCCAGCTGAGCAGAGCACCATTCACTGACCTGGGGGGTATCCCTGAGGCGCCAAGGCACATGGGGCTCTGCCTGCTCCCCAGCTCCCGTGCTTGGCACATTCGGGATACCCCCTAGGTCAGTTCATGGAGTTCTGCCCAGACGGAGAGGGGGGTTGCTGGGCGGCTGCTCATGAGCGTGGTTACCTCCTGGCTGCTTCGTCCCTGAGGCTGTGTCCAGTTCTTCAGGAGCCAGTTTGTAAGGGAGCAGCCGCCAGGCAACTCCCTCCTCCGGCCAGGCAGAACATCACTCCCCAACCTAGTGGTATCCCGAAGGTGCCAAGCAATGTGAGTGCCTTTCCTCCCTCACAGCTCCTGTGGCTTGGCGCCTTCGGGATACCGCTAGGTTGGTGAGTGGTGCTCTGCCTAGCCGGAGGGGGGTTGTCCAGGGGGCTTATTTTTGGGGGTGGGCTTATATTTTTGCCCACACGAAAAATGTGGCAAGGCGTTAGTTTCAGGGCCGGTCATATTTTTGGGGAAACATGGTACTTAATTGTAAAGATTTGTCAATTTGTTTTTGTTTCTCACAAAAAATGTCTGTTCAAGGAAGATCCAGGTTGCACAAAGCCTGAAAATGTCAGAGAATGCTTTTGCATAGCCATGCAGCCTCTGAAAAAGTCAGGAAACTCCCACACCATTCTCACAAACTTTTTGAGAGTTCCAGAAACTGTATGAGAGATTCAGATTCAGATTCAGATTTAATTTATTTGTATGCCGCCCTTCTCCGGGAGGGACTCAGGGCGGCGAACAACTCAAAAGGGGAAAGGGGATACAAACACAATACATATAATTAAAATACACAAGAGTCATACAGCCATACAAGTTGAGAGGGGAGGGGAATTCATCAACCCCAGGCCTGCCGGCACAGCCAGGTTTTGACGGCTTTCCGGAAGGCCTGGAGAGGGGTGAGGGTCCGAATCTCCACGGGGAGTTCATTCCAGAGGGCTGGAGCTGCAACAGAGAAGGCCCTCCCCCGGGTAGTAGCCAGATGGCATTGGCTGGTAGACGGAACCCGGAGGAGGCCGACCCTGTGCGATCTAACGGGTCTGTGGGAGGTAATTGGCAGATTGGCGGAGCCCTCTTGTACAATTTCCAGAGGGTTCAGAAACCATGTGAAGACACATCATATTTTTGAGCAGCCTCTGAATTCCCTGTGCTTTTTGGAGGCTGTACATGCTGAATGTAGTGTGTTCTTATATGGCTGCTGTATTGCTTGGAAGTCATGAGAGGGCCCTACTCTCATGTGCCCTTTGGAGCCTCAGAAAATTGTCTGACAACTTCTTGTGCAGTCTCTGACGTCCCATAAGATCATGCAAGAACATTTTTTCAGCCTATAGAGAGCATGCGAAAGCAGGGTCATCTTGCACAATTTCGAAAGGGTACGGGTTCGCATGAGAGTACACTGCATTTTAATGTGGCCACTAGGCATGTCACCAAAAATGACATGGCATGTCATGGACTTGCTACCAATGGGTTAGAGCATGATTAACTTAATCAGGTTTATGCTCTTCATTGATTAATGCTCTTAATTGCTGAAATATTCTTCTTATAAGATAGATAATGGGCCAAAATATACTTCCAGAATAAATAAAAATAGTTGTAATAATAAGTTGTTCTTATTAATGTGACCGCATAAAGAATAAACAAAGTTGCATATTTTCATTCTTTCGAAGGAAGTGCTACATACAGTCATATAGGATTATAAAAGAAAGTTTGATTCTTTGATGGCACGATGATTGCTCCACTTTACCAGCCAAGAATGAAAGGTACCAAAGAACAATACAGGTGAACAAATACATTTTATCTATTCTTTTTGGTTTTATACATCGCCACAATCCTCTTTCTAAACTCTGGAAATGATTACCACTAACTTTAAAAGTATTGTAAAGAGAGTAATCTCTAACTTAATTTGAAATAGATGGCAATGAACCTATGGCACTTCTCAGACAAAGATCTCCACTAGCTCAGAATGATTTGATTCTCCAAGGATGGTGCCCACTGTCGGTTAGATAAATGTGATGTATTAACTGTCTGCATGATAGTGTTTGTTCCAGAGTGGTTAATGTGTCCTCTTTGGAAGACATCCCCTTTTTGTAAGGGTTAGGACAAGTTTATGCAGTCATACTGTGAATGTTTCAGATCTGTTTGATGTTCCCATTGTGTCAAATAGCTATACATTACTCTTCTTTATCTTCTGGCAGGCAAGAGCATCTATCTGTATTTGAAAGCATTTCCCCCCAAAACAACAGCTGAATCATGTCAGTCCTAGGCAGAAAACTGTCTTGTAGTGACTTGATATTATCACTGTCAAAACAGTCACTCAAAATCATATAAACCTGTACAATTAAGGTATTATAGTGAAGCCTGAACTGAAGGATTTTGTAGCCATTTTTTATTTTTTAAAGCGTCCCCTAAAAGTGCTTATGATTACTTTCATTGGCATGTTTCTGTGATCATTAGATAGCAAGATTGTTCCTATCCAAGAAAAGGCAATGTAATAGGAACTTTGTAGAAGATGTGTATGCATGTCTTGTGTGTGTGTATATACACAGAGAAACATATATAGTTCAGTAGCTTTGCCAAATGCATCTTCACAGATTGAGTGGGAATGACTAGATTAAGGAACTCATTCTGTGAATCACTGAAAATTGAAATCCAAATTTCCCAGTTCAAGCTCAATACTGTACTGACAAATCCGAGTGACTTTAGATCAAATGGTAATGCAAAATGAAGTTTATAACTAATTTACAAAGCCAAGGGCAATTTTTCTGAGATAGGATGATATTCACCCATGGTTTTTAAAGAACTACAACTTAACTAGTTAAGCTACAGCAAACAAATGTCTACATCTGTAGTGTTTTACATTTTTTAAATGTAAACTTTGAGAGATTAAAAGTAAACTTTGCAAAACCTGTGTAGGGAGTCTAATAAGAACTGGAAAAAGTATTCTAAACATGACTTTTACTGAATAATAAAGTCTCCAAATACCTGTCAGTTTACTGAACACCTGCTTTACATTCAAGCAGGTAATATTCAAGTAGATTTGACTGCAGTAATTGGTGCTGAGCATTTTCTTCTAGTTGGCATTTTTCAGCGTGTGCCATGTTTTACCTGTCAGTTATTTAGAATCACACACTTCCAAGTAATATTAATTAAATATGTTGTTTGCCAGTCAGGCTTTGAAAATAATATTAAAGATAGGACTCAAAGCCATATACTAGCTCAGTCATCATAACTGACAGCAGAAAAATGGTTTAGAAATCATGGTAGTTGACAATTTAATGGATTTCTAGTCCCCCTTCCTATACCACGCCTATCTGTTAAAAAAAACATACTGCAGACATGTAGACTCAAGATCAGTCAGTGTTAAATGCAGGACTTACATATGTTGTGTAAGAACAAAATTGGGAAAAGAAATGACATGTCACCAAAAGCAGCTTTTTACTCTTTTTATAAAATTGTAACAGTTTAATTTACACATTGAAAAACATAAGAGCCCATTGAGCCTAAGACACCTATTCAGTTCTATTGAATTTATTTTATTTTATTTCTTTTCCAGGTGCAGAATGACAAGAACCACGTTAACCTGTTAGAATACACATACATTTAAGCACATTTCCCTCAGAAAGGCTCCAAAATCCCACAATTGCAAGAAGATTCAGAAGATTCTACTGAATTTTAAGACAGTGAAGGTCTTTCTCTAGATCTGTAAAGACCTGGAATCCCAAAATCTTTTCTGTCTTAAAATTCAGTAGAATCTTCTGAATCTTCTTGAAATTATGATATTTTGGAGCTTTTCTGATATGTGTTTAAGTGTTTGTATATTCTAACATGTAAAGTGGTTTTTTTTATACATGTGATATGTACATCCAATTTCTGCACATAAAATTGTACAGACATTCAAGAACCCTTTATTTAAATTAAACTAAATATGAACAGATTGTATTATGCCAGTTTTCTTCTTATTTCAGTTCACTCAGGATAATTTTCTGATTTGCACAAAATTTCTTACAAATAAAGAGAAAATCATGTTTGCTATAACATTAAAAGTGGGGAGAGGCATAGACTTTTGAATTGAATTGAATTGAATTTATTATATTTCTATGCCGCCCTTTTCCCCTAAGGGGACTCAGGGCAGCTCACAATCCAAGTCAAGGGAGGGGGTACAGATAAGGAATAAAAAAGACGAACAGAACAAAACACAATTTAAAAGCACACAACAACCATACCATTCGAGGGGGGGGGGCAAAAGCTCTTTAGCCCCAGGCCTGTCGGAACAGCCAGGTTTTAAGGGCTTTGCGGAAGGCCTGGAAGGTGGTGAGGGTTCGAATCTCCACGGGGAGCTCGTTCCAGAGGGTCGGAGCAGCCACAGAGAAGGCTCTCCTCCGGGTGGTCGCCAGTCGGCATTGGCCGGCGGATGGAATTCGGAGGAGGCCTAATCTGTGGGATCTAATCGGTCTATTGGAGGTAATTGGCAGCAGGCGGTCTCTCAAGTACCCAGGTCCAATACCATGAAGGGCTTTATAAGTGACGACTAGCGCCTTGAAGCGTATCCAAAGACCAATAGGCAGCCAGTGCAGCTCGCGGAGGATAGGTGTTACATTTTCTTTATATAAGCTGTGCATATTCATGGGAGAGAAAGAAGCAAATGCATGATTTACAAATGCTGTAGATTTTATACTTATATATTCTGATGTAATTACATAATAGCAATATTTGTACAATATTTGTACAATGATATCATTTAAATGGGACGTGGTGGCTCAGTGGCTAAGATGATGAGCTTATCGATCAGAAAGGTCGGCAGTTCAGCGGTTTGAATCCCTAGCACAGTATAACAGAGTGAGCTCCCATTACTTGTCTCAGCTTCTGCCAACCTAGCAGTTCAAAAGCATGTAAAAATGCAAGTAGGAAAAATAGGTGGGAAGGTAATAGCATTCTGTGCACCCTTGGCATTTAGTCATGCTGGCCACATGAAAACAGAAAAGTCTTCGGACAATGCTAGGTCTTCGGCTTTGAAATGGAGATGAGCACTGCTCCTAGAGTCGGAAACAATTAGCACATATGTGCGAGGGGAACCTTTACCTTTTACCTTATCATTTAAATGTCATTTGGCATCTGATTGATATCACGATGCATGAAATTTCCTTGCTAGTGTTCACAGATTTCAGAAGAGAAATGTTCATAAGATTAATTAATATTTAATAGCATATTAAAATGTATTCCATATAGTAATCAAAATATGTGTCATAAATATGGGTGCAACAGACATCTAACGCTGCCTTTTCAAAGACGCTTAAGAAACAATGGACTAACTAGTTAACTGCTGCAAGAAGATTGCACAAACTGATGACATGACAAAGGAGCAACAATGATATATTGGAATATTTGCAAGAAGTACCATTTGTCTGCAGCGAAGAACTGGTGGGATCCCAAAATAGTCAAAGTAGTAGAAAATGAAGAAGCTAAAATGTTCTGGATGACTGGGCAATCAATTTAATCAATCTATTGATATAGAAAGGATTGTAAGAAAAAGAATTAAAGGTAAATTAGCTAAGGTGAATAAAGATAGTAGGTCAGCTGATATGTATTAATAATGGAAAGTGAAATGATTACAAATGATGGTTACAAATAAGAAAAATATTAGTTGGGAAAGTTATCAGAAGAGGGGGGGGGAAAGGAGGGAAAATGTGGAAATACGCCTAATAATATATAGTTAAAATTACAAGATGAGACAAAATAGGGGTGCTTAATGATGTAAAAGTATGTAACAGCATGATGAAGATAGCAGGAAATTTAAATCCGTCTTGCACTGCGTCCAAGAGGTTGTTATGGGGGGACGGGGAGAGGAAACAAATGGAATTCATATAAAGGTATATCTTTAAAAGAAAAACTAGCAATACAGAAAACATTTTTTTCCTTCTTTCATTGGGAATATAATTATCAATTCTATTGATATTAAATGGGGTTTGATAAAAGGCGGAAATACACCACGTAAAATAGAGAATGGAAGGGAGATAAAGAGAGGGAAAGAGGGAGAAAGGAGACAGGAGAGAGGGAAGTAGAAGGGAGGGAAAGAGCAGGAGAGAGGGAAAGTGTGGAAAGAGAGGAGAGGAGAGGGAGCGAGCAAGGGGAAGTAGAGAAGAAAGAGCGGGTAGAGGGAAGAAGAAAGTAGGGAGAAGAAGAGAAGGAGAGGAGGAGAGCTGAAGATGAAATAGACCATAATATGGTGTATGGAAAGCAGAAGAGCAAATAAAAATTGAAGAGACTTAATGGCAAAAGGAATTGATACTGAATACTCAAAAATGTTTGTTAAGATGTAAAGGTATACTTTGGATTATATTATATGTATGTTAAGAAATAAAAAAAACTTTTGACAAAAAATCTAAAAGATCTATACATGTTTATATAATAATAATAATAATAATGATAAACCATAAAATAGAGAAAGTAATAGAAAATGAAGCTAAATTGCTCTGGAACTTTAGAATTCAAACATACTGGCACTTACTATCACATCCTACTCTAAGGTGACCAGATTTTCAAGTTGGTAAAGAGGGACATCAAAATTTTGATCACGTGACCATGAGGATGCTGCAACGGTCGCTAAGTGTGAAAATGGTCGCTAAGTGTGAAAAATGGTCATCAGTCACTTTTTTCAATGCCATTGCAACTTTGGTACTAAATGAACTGTTTGAAAGCTAAAGCTAGCTTGCATTATAATGCCTTATGCTAGCTTACATTTTCAAGAGAGAGAAGCTAAACTCCTAAACACACAAGGAATTTGTCTTTGGTGAATATGCTGTCAGTGTACATAAAGAAAAATAAAATAGAATACATTCATCAAGAATCATAAGCTACAACACTTAGTGATGGTCACTAAAGCCTGGAGGATTGTTCCCGCTGTGCTTCTTTAAAACAGTATATGTTAGAATAGAATAACAGAGTTGGAAGGCACCTTGGAGATCTTCTAGTCCAACCCCCTGCTTAGGAAGGAAACCCTACACCATTTCAGACAAATGGTTATCCAACATCTTTTTAAAAACTTCCAGTGTTGGAACATTCACAACTTCTCTCCTTGATTAATTTCCACCCATTGCTTCTTGTTCTACCCTCACGTACCTTGAAGAATAGTTTGACTCCCTCTTCTTTGTAGCAACCCCTGAGATATTGAAACACTGCTATCATGTCTCTCCTAGTCCTTCTTTTCATTAGTGGTTCAGGCACCAGACAAGAAATCAGGAGTTTCTAGTCCCATTTTGGGCATGAAAACCTGCTTGGATGAAATGAGGCCAGTCACTCTTTTCTCCCTTCTTTTCCTTCCTTCCTTGTTTCCTTCCCTCTTTCTTTCCTTTCCTTCCTTCTTTCCTTCCTTCCTTAACTTTCTTCCCCCCCTCCCTTTCTCTGTTGTGGGGAGTTGAAAGGAGCATTAGATCTGCTCACTGCCTTAAAAGTGGGATTTTTTAAAAATGGCTTTTTAAAAAGTGATTTCAGCCGGGATGCCTTTAATACTTGCCCCATCCGTCCTCCCATCCTCCTTCCAAAAAGTTGATTTAAAAAGCCAGCGATCTGCGCCCGCTTCTCCAGCATTCCTGATTCAGGAGCAGAGGTGCCTGGGTGCGCCCTGTTCCTCCCTCAAGGCTTCGCGTTAAAGCCAAAAAGGACCTCCACAGAGATGGCTCTGGGTCTGGGAAGGCAGGGATGGGACGGGATGCTGGAGAGCAGCTTTCGCCTACAGCCTTGGGGGGGAGGGGGGTGTTTGCAACCCTGCCCTGCTTGGCACCCCTTGTTGCTTGAAATGGGGTGCTCTGTTTGGGGGGGATGCAGGAGGTCCAAATAAGAGGCGGGCTCAGCCTCCACTTGGATGGAGCAAGCAGAAGGAAAGGCAAGAGCGGGGGGGGGATGGGACTTTGCTGGCAGTTGCAAAGCAGTCTTCCCCGATTGCCTTCCCCCACGCCTCCCAACCCTTTCAAAAGCTACTCCCATCACCAGCCTCTCCCAACCGGATCCCCGCCTGCCTCCCCTCAGCTCACCCAGACCAGATTGACAGCGGCTTGCATGACATGGCTGCAGAAGAGCGGAGCCCAAAAGAAGCGGGGGAAAAAAAAACTTCCAACGGCTGAGCTGCTTGGCCCAGGACCTAGCCTCCTCCTTACCATCGCTCTCCCTGCAGAAAAATGGCATGCGTCGGTGCGCGCACGCGCAAAAGGGGAGGGAGGGAAACACTGCCCTCTAAAGGCCACATCAGGAATGACACTTTAGAGAAATATTTTTTTTTTAATGGCGTCCTTTTTAAAATTGATTTTCTTTCTTTTGGAAAATCGGGACTTTTTCAATACGCGAAGGGACATGGGACAAATTATTAAAAATCATGACTATCCCACCAAAATCGGGATGTCTGGTCACCTTATCCTACTCCAGACTTAACAGTTGTTGCTGACTTTGATTGCTTGGCCAATAGTCTTGAGGCCTGTAACCCATTTGTTACCAAATATCTAAGAACTGCAACATCAAGCATGGAGCTTGCTGACTTTAGGTGATGTCTAAACTATGTCAAGGTAGTGCCTTATTAAGAGTATTATTATTATTATTATTATTATTATTATTATTATTATTATTATACAATTGTATCACAGCGGCCAGTTGTTTCGCCGGATTTGGCATTGGTTACTAGTCGGGCCCCACCCAGGGGCCTAGGACGTCGTAACGTATTTTCGTAATATGTGTGCAGATCCAAGCAGTGCGGCTTTTTGCATTTGACTGATGGTGATTTTGTCAATTTTCAACTGTTTTAAATGTAATTCCAGTGCTTTTGGAATAGCACCCAGTGTGCCAATTACCACTGGAATTACCACTGCTGGTTTGTGCCATAGTCATTGAATTTTGATTTTTAAGTCCTGGTATTTTGCGATTTTTGTGCAGATAGCATTTGTGCGGATAGCTTGTTCTTGCGCAGCCAGGATTAGTGACTCTGTTTCTTCCTTTAATGTACCTGTTGTTAACCATAACCAAGTTTGTTCACTGTCCACTTTATCTTTTATTTTTTCCAGAAATTGGCCATGCAGTGCTTTGTTCTGCCAACTCTCCATTCTTGATTTTATCACATCTTTTCTGTATTCTTATTTCGTCTGTTGGGCCTTCAGTAGATTTTTGTTCTTTACTTTGATTAATAGATGTTCTTGACTTTCTTTTAAATAATCAGCCAGTGCATGTTTTTCTTCTTCAACTGTTTGCTTCACTTGTAATAATCCTCTGCCACCTGATTTTCGTGGCAGATATAGTCTATCAGTATCACCACGTGGATGTAAACTGTAGTGCATTGTCATTAGTTTCCTGGTTTTTCGGTCCAAAATGTCCAAATCAGCTTGTGTCCAGTTATGTCAGCTTCTGCTTTGCTGTCGCTTCAGCTGCCATGAAACGGGGAGGGAGGGCCTGGTATTTGGGAGGGGTTACTCATTGTGCTGGAGGAAGGTTCTGGAGTTCCCTGACTGATCGGACTACGCATGCGTGGGTGTTTCCCGCCAGGACTAACGGCACCGACATTCCATCTTCGTGATGCCTTTTGAAGTTATCTCACACCTGACACTTGGAAGACTTATGATTGGACTGGGACTATGATGCCAAGGGGTGGGGAATGGGCTATTCTATATATCAATTGCTTTCGTGCCTAATTATTCAGACTTCGCTACATTTTGCCTTTAACCATTCTTAATTAGTAAAAGTACACTTGATTTCTACACATGGAGTCTCGTGGTCTTTCTTTCCTAATTAATTAATGGAGAGGAGCTGACAGATAGCGAAGTCTCATAAACACCCTACCAGGAGAATTCAACCTTCCGTGGTGGGTGAAATGACAAGAAGACGAAACAGAGAAAATGTCTTTGCAAGCCAGCGATGGAGAAATGGAAAAAGAACCCACTGAACTATTATTACCCGAGGAGATGGCCCAGCTGGAAATAACGAGCCCTGCGAGCCCCCCCCCCCCATTGGTCCTTGTCGGTGGGACAAAGAGAAGATGGTGCGAACTGGGATGCGGCCGTTACCAGAAGGAAACATCAGGAAAGACCGTTCGAACCAGGGGCCGAACGAAGACCCCAGGAAAGAGGTCAACCTGATTACTTGGAACAGAGGTACTCTGGGCAAAGATTCGGGGAGGGAGAAGAGGCCGAGAGGGGGTGGGAGCAAGAAAACCCACGGGCAGCTTCACCCCCCCCCCAGCCAGGGGTGCTGCCAGGCCAGGGGCCCCACCCCCCAGAAGACGCAGAATGGCTAAAGTCCCCCCCTTAACTGTAAAGTATGATGGAAATCCTAAGAAGCTGGGGTTTTTCATCATGCAGGTTTATAACTACATGGAAATTTATGGGCCCGATTTTGAGTCAGATGCCATGAGGGTTCGCATGATTTTGCTTGCTTTAGAAGACGAGGCCGCTGATTGGTGGGACAAATTCCCCCCTCCTGAGGAATTTTAATACATTTATGGAAGCGTTCAAGAGATGTTTTGATGACCCCCTGACTGAGATATGGGGCAAACTGAAATTTATGACCCTCGCGCAGGGAGACAGGCCGGTGACTCAGTACATTCAAGAGTTTCAACACCTTTGTAATTATATGAGAGGCTGGAGTGAAGAAGCCCTTTTAGATAAATTTGCTTTGGGCTTGGATGAAGATATTTATCAACAATGTGTTAATCGCCACCTTCCCAACTGCCTCACTAGTTGGTTTGAAAATGCAGCTGACATTGAACTGGATTTAATTAGACTCCGATGTGCAAAGGAGGAGAGGGAAAAGCAAAGAGAGAAAGCAGCGAGATCTTCCCCCCCTCACCGCAAAACCCCTTTCGAAGTGAGAAGCGAAGGGAGGGGAGGCCCCTCTGGAAAAGCCAAACTGTTTACCTGCTTTCGTTGTGGGAAGGGAGGCCATCGCGCGCCAGAATGCCGCGCTAAGCTACCAACAACCGCCCCAGCCCCTGCCAAGCGAGAGGGGAGATCCAGCAGGGCCCCAGACAAGAAGAAAAAGGAAGCCGCGTTCGCTGTGGATTCCCCCCCCCCCGCAATTCAGCCAGGCCCTGGAGGGAGAAGCTGACGTCTCCACCAGCTCCTCTGATGACTCCGATGACGACGCCTCACCTCGCTGGGTGAGTTCAAACAAGGGCCCCATGCTAATCCCGATAGAGTTGAGAGTTCCACCCGATGGGGGGGGGGGTGTCAGAAAGCCTTCCTGCCCTCCTTGACTCAGGCTGTTCCCGTTCAATGATCAATCCTGCTATGGTGGAGAAACTGGGCCTCAAATTGAGAACTTTGAAAACCCCTATTGTTTTTTGCCAGATAGATGGGTCCATAGCAGGGGGGGGAACCCGCCCATTTCTTTACTGAACCCCTAGAAATGAAAATGGGCTCCCACACCGAACTAATCTCTTTTATTGTGGCGCCTGGGATGGACAGGCCACTCATTTTGGGCCTCCCTTGGCTTCGAAAATGGAACCCTCGCATAAATTGGAGGGAAGGTTGGTTACGCATTCGCACGAAAACGCCTCCGGAGGGGGAGGGCGTTTCTTCAGAGCCTGTTAGCTGCACTTCTGATTTGGCCGCCAGAGGGCAGGAGAGGATTGAAGGAGAGGAAAAAATTCCGAAAGTGTATTGGGACCTGAGAGGAGTTTTTAGTGAGAAATCTTCAGATAAACTTCCGCCCCACAGGCCCACTGATTGCTCAATCGACATTTTACCCGGGGTGAAGCTCCCTAAGCCCCAAATATATTCCATGTCACCCAGGGAGATGGAAGAGATGAGAAAATTCATCGATAAAAATTTGGAACAGGGGTTCATTGAGCCTGCACGCCCTAAAGTCGCTGCTCCTGTGTTGTTCCGTGAAAAGAAAGATGGCTCCCTGAGACTTTGTGTGAATTTTAAAAACCTTAATGGAATCTCGGCCCAAAATCTCTACCCTCTGCCATTGATGAAGGACATGTTGGCCCAATTGGGAAAGGGCCGCATTTTCACTAAACTGGACCTCAGGGAAGCATACTATAGGGTCCGTATAAAGGAAGGAGATGAATGGAAAACTGCATTCAACTGCCCTCTTGGGTGCTTCCAGTTCCAGGTGATGCCTTTTGGCCTGCAGGGGGCGCCTGCAGTTTTCATGCAATTAATTAATGAGATCTTGCATGACCACCTTTACAAAGGCATTATCGTATATTTAGACAATATCCTTATCTAGACTCACACATATGACGAACACGTTGCTCTAGTGTGCACTGTTTTGAAAAAACTCAGAGCCGCTGAACTTTATGCCAAATTGTCCAAGTGTGAATTTCACCAGGCTAAGATTGACTACCTTGGGTATTGCATCTCTCCCGCCGGCATTGAGATGGACCCTGGGAAGGTGAAGGCAGTCACTGAGTGGGAGGCACCCCGAACTCGCAGACAGTTGCAAAATTTTTTGGGTTTTGCTAACTTCTACCGTCAGTTCATTCCTTCTTTTGCCAAGATTGCTCTTCCAATCACAAATTTGCTGAAGTCCAAAGGTGGGCCTAAACCTAAGCCTAGCAAGCCCCTGGATTGGACCATGGAATGCCAAGCTGCTTTCAAAAAACTGAAACGCCTTTTTGCTGTGGAGCCGGTCCTGAAGCATCCCGACATGGACAAGCCTTTCATCGTCCAAGCTGATGCCAGTGACGTCGCCGTTGGGGCCGTCTTGCTGCAAGCCAACGACCAAGGTAACTTACAACCCTGCGCTTACACCTCCCGCAAGCTCACGGACACTGAGAGACGTTGGGCCGTTTGGGAGAAGGAGGCGTTTGCAGTGCGATGGGCCCTGACCACGTGGCGCCATTTTCTGGAAGGCGCTAAGCACCCTTTTGAGGTGTGGACTGACCACAAGAATTTGGAGGCTTTGCGGACACTGCGCCATTTATCCCCTAAACAGATGCGGTGGGCCCAACATTTCAACCGTTTCAATTTCACACTCAAGTACATCCCTGGGGGGAAAAATTTCATGGCGGACGCTTTGTCCAGACTCCCTCAATACAACTGCTCTAAACTGAGCATTGTTCAGGCTGTTGTTC
This sequence comes from Thamnophis elegans, assembly GCF_009769535.1. Classification (NCBI taxonomy): domain Eukaryota; kingdom Metazoa; phylum Chordata; class Lepidosauria; order Squamata; family Natricidae; genus Thamnophis; species Thamnophis elegans. Next base: position 35,792,634 of record NC_045546.1, read on the forward strand.
CCACTTCCAGCCTGGTGGCTCCGGTGGTCACTCGTCAGCAAGCACGCTCGAAACTGGAGGTCCCTCAAGATTTTCTCTCTGACCTCAAACGCGCCCTTCCCCAGGATGACTGGTTCCAGAAGCATCAGGATGAGTGCATGATGAGGGATGATTTACTGTGGATCGGAGCCAAGCTTTATGTCCCTGCCTCTCTTCGTCTCGTCGTCCTCCAACGTGCTCACGATTCCAAATTGGCGGGTCATTTTGGTTTCGTCAAGACTTTACATCTTGTGAAAAGGCAATTCTGGTGGCCCTCTTTGAAAAAGGACATTGAACTGTATGTTGCCAGTTGTCCCGTTTGTGCTGCCGCTAAGGGGTTGCTCCAATCTGTGGCACGGCCTGTTGCCCTTTGGAAATAAATTTCGATGGACTTCATTGTCGAGCTTCCCGAGAGCCAGGGGCACACCGTCATTTGGGTTGTTACGGACTTATTTTCGAAACAGGTTCATTTTATACCTTGCCACAAAATTCCTTCTGCTAAGGCTCTCGCTAAACTCTTCATTTCCCACGTTTACCGTTTACATGGAGTGCCTGATCACATTATTTCTGATAGAGGTGTTCAATTCACCTCAACCTTCTGGAAGGAATTTCTTAAATGCATTGGCTCCGCCCAGGGCCGTAGCTCCACCCACCATCCTCAGACTAACGGGGCCTGTGAAAGGACCAATTCCGTTTTGGAACAATATTTACGTTGTTTCATCAATTATCAGCAGGACGATTGGGTGGACTTGTTGCCGCACGCTGAAGTGGCCTACAACAATTCTGTTCATACCAGCACTGGTTTTACCCCTTTCCGGGTTGTTTTTGGTCAGGACTTTGTTCCTATTCCTGAGTTGCCTCGCGACCAACCGCAAGTTTCTTCCGTCGCTGACTGGAGTGAGCGTCTCAGCCGTGTTTGGCCTTTAACTCTTGCTTCTTTGGATGCTGCTCATCGCACTCATAAGAAACAAGCTGATAAGAAGCGTACGCAACCTTATCAGTACAAGGAGGGTGACCTGGTCTACTTGTCCACAAAGTTCCTTCAGACCACACAAAAATCCAAAAAATTGGGACCTAAGTATGTTGGTCCTTTCCCCATCATCAAGATCATCAATCCTGTTTCTGTTCGTTTGCAGCTGCCTAAGCATCTCAACCGTGTTCATCCGGTATTCCATATTAACCTCATTAAGCCTGTTCGCGTTTCATCTTTACGTCCACCTGTTGCTCCTCCACCTCCTCCCTTGTTGGTTGATGGTGAACGACATTTTGAAGTTCGTGAAATTCTGGACTCCCGCAGGCGGCGTAATCGCATTCAATACTTGGTGGCTTGGAAACATTTTCCCCCTTCTCATACGGAATGGGTTGACAAGTCCCATGTTCGTGCCCCCCGACTACTTCGGAAGTTTTATGCTGCTTATCCTGACAAACCTTGATTTTCTCCCCCCCCCATCTCTTTTCTGTTTTTTGTTGTTTGTCTGTTTGTTTGTGCTTTTTCGTTTTCCAGGCTTGTTCGCCTTTTTCCGGGGGACGGCCGGATGTCAGCTTCTGCTTTGCTGTCGCTTCAGCTGCCATGAAACGGGGAGGGAGGGCCTGGTATTTGGGAGAGGTTACTCATTGTGCTGGAGGAAGGTTCTGGAGTTCCCTGACTGATCGGACTACGCATGCGTGGGTGTTTCCCGTCAGGACTAATGGCACCGACATTCCATCTTCGTGATGCCTTTTGAAGTTATTTCACACCTGACACTTGGAAGACTTATGATTGGACTGGGACTATGATGCCAAGGGGTGGGGAATGGGCTATTCTATATATCAATCGCTTTCGCGCCTAATTATTCAGACTTCGCTACGTTTTGCCTTTAACCATTCTTAATTAGTAAAAGTACACTTGATTTCTACACATGGAGTCTCGTGGTCTTTCTTTCCTAATTAATTAATGGAGAGGAGCTGACAAGTTAACTATACCAGCTGTGTATCTTATAACTGGTATTGCCCAGGTATTTATGGCCTTGATTGTATTTCCACCATTCAATTTAGATTTCAAAATTTTCCTAACTCTGTTGGTGTACTCTCGCCTGACAATAGTTTTTACTTCTCCATGCTTGATGTTATCCAACTTCAGAATGCCTAAGTATTTGTAGGCTTCATTTTTGTTGCATTTAATTAGTTGGCCATTGGGCATTTCAATTCCCTCACATGCAGTGATTTTGCCCCTTTTTATGGATACAGTGGTGCATTTTTCCATGCCAAACTGCATTGAAATATCGGTGCTGAATACTTGGACTGTGTTTGTCAATGATTGGATTTCTATTTCTGACTTTCCATAGAGTTTCAAATCATCCATATATAGTAAATGCAAAAAATTTTCAGCTTCTTTGGCTGTTTGGTAGCCTAATTTCATTTTTTTAAAGATTACTGATAGTGGGATCATTGCGATGATGAAGAGAAGAGGTGAAAGTGAATCACCCTGGAAAATTCCTCGCTTGATATTAACCAGTCCATAGATCTCATTCCCTACTGCCAACTCAGTTCTCCATTGTTTCATCGCCTTTTCAGTAAAGGATGTAATGTTTTTGCTAATGCCAGTTGTTTCTAAGCATTTTATGTTCCAACTATGTGGCAGTGAGTCAAATGCCTTTTTGTAATCAATCCAGACCATATTCAAGTTCGTTTTTCTGTTCTTACAATTTTTTAATATCATTTTATCAATTAGGAGCTGATCTTTTGTGCCCCTGCTCCTTCTTTTGTTGCCTTTTTGCTCTAATGGCAAGATGTTGTTTGTTTCCAAATAATCCATCATGTTATCTGCAATAATGCCTGTGAGTAATTTGAAGGTTGTTGGCAAGCATGTTATTGGTCTGTAGTTTTCAGGTGTTGTTCCTTTAGTTGCATCTTTCTGAATCAAGTATGCTTTTCCAGTTGTCAACCATTCATCAATTTGGCTCTTTTGTAAAATTTCATTCAGTTGCGTGGCCAATATTGCATGTAAACTGGTCAGATATTTGAGCCACAAACCATGTAATTTGTCCTTTCCAGGTGATGTCCACTTCTTTACCTTTTTTACTCGATTTTTGACCATCTCAGTTGTTATTTCTAATACTTGCATTTGTTTGTTGCCAATGCTTTTCTCAAAGTCATGCATCCACTTTGCTTCCTTATTGTAGTCCTTTGCATTTTCCCACAATTCTTTCCAGAATTCAACTGTGGCCTGCTTTTCTGATTTTTCACTTTTGGTGTCACCATTCACATTAAGACTTTGATAAAAAACGGTGTTGGTCTGATCAAAATTGCTGATTTTGTTTATATTGGATGATTCGTGCCTCATATCTTTCAATTTTTCTAGCTGTTGCTGTTATCTGCTGTTTTACAATCTCTACAGCTTCATTGATGTTTCTTGTATCCAATCTATATCTTCTGATTAGCCGATCTATGATTTTGTTGTTTTTAAGCCGTTGCTCATGCATGTTCTTTAAGTTACTAGCATCTGCCCTTAATTTTTTGACTTTTTGTTCTAATTGGATTTTCCACTTTGGCTTTGATGCTTTTTCTGTTGTGTGACTAGGTACTTTGATTTTAATCCCTAGTTCATTAGTGATTATTACAGCTGCACTGTACATTAACTGGTTCGTTTCCAAGATGGATCCTGATTCAATTGTCACTGCATTAACCATTTTCATGATAGGGGCCAAAATTTTCTTAGGCACAGTTTTTAGTGATGGTAAACGTTGCCTTTCCTCATTAAGCAGAAAATGCTCCATGATCTTATCCTTCAATTCTTTTTGTTTTTGAGTTAGTTCATCAGTTGGTTCAGTGATAACTGGTTCTAGTGGTGGTGGTGTTATTTCCTCCCCGAGAGCTTCTTCTGGGAGTTATACTATAATGTCTTTAGTTGTGTCTTGAATATCAGTTATTTCCGCTTGTGATATTGTTTTTTTTTTGGTTTTGCAATTTGCCTGAATTTCCTCAAGTTCAACTTCACTAAACACTTTATTCCTTATAATAAATCGCCATTGATCTGCTAGTCGTTGTTCACTAATATTTGAATCTGGATATTGTTGTTTCCATAATTCATACATTCACTTTAAATAACCTCTTTTTTCTGGCTCTGAGTTGTAGTAACAGGCCATTATGGCACGGTTTTCATCTGTACTATATTTTTGTCATTTTGTTGGCTGGTCCACTTGTAGCCCACTTGTCGACAGATGTCCAGGGACCCCAACATCCACCGCGGCCCTTGTTAACCCACGTGACGACCGATGCGGTATAAAATTTTTATTCGTTTCTTTCACCATATTGTATGGATTGGTGGTTTTTTTTTTATGGGGCTAGGTTGCCAACCTGACCCCAACCCTCCTCCTTTCTCATCTGGGCTTGGGACTGGCAACGGTGGAGTTATTACTACTACTACTACTACTACTACTACTACTACTATTATTATTATTATTATTATTATTATTATTATTATGTGGTTAATCTTTGGTGAGGTTCACAGCCTTTGGGGTTGGTTGGTAGTTCAACAGCTTGAGTCCTAACCAAGGACATAGGAACTGTTAAGGTAACATCGAAGGATATAAGTTGTTCCAAGTAGGGTGGTTTTTTGTAGAATCAGTATGTTCAAGTCTGATAAATTTAAAATTTCCAAATAGCAAGGTAGCCCTTTGGGTATTGCTCCAAGGGCTCAAATTACAATCGGGACAACACACAATTTCTTTTTCCACAGTCACTCAACTTCAATTTGCAAGTCCGGTACTTTGTGATTTTTTCTTGCTGTTTATCTTCAATTCGTGCATCTCCAGGTATTACAATGTCAATGAACCATACTTTTTTTCTTTTCAACTATTGTTATGTCAGGTGTGTTGTGTGCCAAGTGCCTGTCAGTCTGGATCCTGATGTCTCACAAGATCTTGACTTTCTCATTCTCTAAAACCTTCTCAACTTGATGGTCCCAGTGGTTTTTGTTGCACTCAAATCCAAACTTTTGGCACAATTTCCAGTGAATGATCTCAGCAACGCAGTCATGGCATTGTAGGTAGTTAGTTTGTGAAATTTTGCTGCATCTACTTATCAAGTGGTCGACTGTCTCGTCTTTGTCATTATTATTATTGTTGTTGTTGTTGTTGTTGTTATTGTTGTCATTGTTGTTATTGTTATTTATTGCTAGATATAAACATTCATTGGTGGGCTTCATAACGGCAATATTGTATATGGAGCTAAACTACTTATTTCCATTTTCAGCAGGCTGATATGCAGAGCCATTTCTATCCCTTTACATAAAAAAGGAGAAAGATTATCTCAATAGAGTCACTTTTTCATGGACTAGAGGAGGAATATAAATATTCAAATGAACAAATAAATAAATAAATTTATTTCCCAATAGGCTTGTCATGCATATTCAAGCATCTGCAAGATAAATTAGTGAATTGGATGTTAGAAGAAAGTAATCTAAAGGAGGAGCAGAACAAATTCAAAGAAAGATGTTAATATTGAAGAGAAGTACATTTCCATTTTGGGTGGGCAATTTTAATGTTGTCTTTATTGATTTAAAGGCAACTTCATGTCCAATCCCTGCAAACCGGCTCAAGGGGAAATAGCATGCTTTCCTCTGATAATTGACATATCCTCGCTTTGATTACAGAAGTAATTAATAATTCATGAAAATAATTCAGTGGAGGTTCACTGCAGCACTCAGAATGTCCTTCTTCCTCTACAATTCTTATTGAAGGGGTTGGGGAAAGGATGCATTTGGCACTTATGCTTTTCAGTTTCTATATTACTTTCTTGTGCCAGCTTTGTTAGAATTGGCATTTCTTCCCCTTATGCTTTCCAAAAAAAAAAACAGTCTCATTCCTTCAGCATGAGAATGATATAGTTATTTTCTGTGTATCTTAAATGGACTCGAGACAGTATCTATGGAAACATTTTCTTTCTCTACCATGGAGAGAGAAAGTCTAGCCAGTAGTCATGACAAAACAAAAAACAATGCATTCTCCAGAAGACATTTGATTTACTGCCACTTCTAGAAAAGTAATGGTATCTATATTGATTAGTTCAAAGTATTCAAATATGAGGATGTGTTTCTGCAAGATTTGGCTAATTGGAATAAGCACTTAAGGGTTATCTGCACTCAGGTTCATGGCAACACAATATGATACTTGTTATGCAAATCAAATTTGAGCTGCAACAAATCTTTATGAAGCAAAGGTAATGAGCTTTCTTGTTTATTATGCCCAGATCGGTAATTACCATAATTTGAGTCATCTCAAAACTATATCCCCTACATTTTAAGCGTGGCACGACGAAACCGCGCTCCACTAAAGCGCGCCCGATTAAACTGCATCGCTGATGTCATCAGCAGGGCGACAACAGCGACCGCGGAGAAAAAAGGGTGCTTTAAATAGCGCTTTGAAAGCAAGCCGATTCAAGTTAAGGTAAGGGTTAGGTTTAGGTTTAGGGTTAGGGTTAGGGTTAGGTTTAGGGTTAGGTTTAGGGTTAGGTTTAGGGTTAGGTTAAGGGTTAGGGTTAGGGTTAGGGTTAGGTTTAGGGTTAGGTTTAGGGTTAGGGTTAGGTTTAGCATTAGGTTAAGGGTTAGGTTTAGGGTTAGGTTTAGGTTAAGGGTTAGGTTTAGGGTTAGGTTTAGGGTTAGGTTAAGGGTTAGGTTTAGGGTTAGGTTTAGGATTAGGTTTAGGGGGGTTAGGTTTAGGTTTAGGGGTTAATTTTAGCTTTAGTGTTCACAGCGTGCTTTTTTCGTCATGCTGTGATGACGTCAGCTACGCGGTTTCGTCGAGCGTGCTTTAGTCGAACACGGTTTTGTGGTGGAACCCATTTTAAGGACTTTACGGATTTAGAATATTCCTGTGTTTTCCCCAATTCCTTGCTAAGATTAGAATTAGTTTTATTTGCATTTGGCCTTGCTGCTTAGAATTTGCAAGCTCTTTAACCTCCGTGATCATCTTCAGTTAACTTCAAGACAACTTCATCTGAGCTAAAACTGTGAGTTTTTTTTATTTACCTCTATAGAAAGGCTTAAGTTTCTGTTTTTACTAGAAGCCCTTTTCAGCTACAGTACTTCTCCCTTGTTAATATGTCCAGTTTATAGGAAAGCCATTATTTTCACTGGATTTCATGTTTTGTCATCATTACCGCTAGAAGGGACATTTAAAATTATTTACTGGCAAGAGTTCTTTTTCAGATATTTCTTCACTATCCCTTTTCTGCAACCTTAACTTTCATGGAACTTAACTTTCATCGAATTTCAGAAGAGGAAATGATTGATACTAATTTCTAGATTTCAGCACTACAGATATTTGGTTTAATCTGAAATGTAGTAACACTCCTAAAGAAGTGTGTCATTTCAGAGATCTGACCTATGTTTTCAGTCTGTTTAATTTTCTAACATCTTTGTTGGTTAAATCTCTGAAAACACAATTTAACTTTTTAGGTTTTTGTTTTCATGGATAGATGAAGAAACAGTGATTCTGAAACAGAAAGCGACCACATAGAATAGACTTATACAAAGAAAAATAAGAAAAATAGAATAAATAAAAAAGTTACAGTCCAATTGCATATTTTTCCTATGGATAAAAGATTTGCTGAAATTTGCTAAATAGGCTAATGAATACACATTACTACAATATTGGACAAATTGGTGAAAGATAGTCACTGATGGTGAGTTATTCCTAGAACATTACTTATTGCTTTAGTGTGCATCCAATCTTACATTTAATTTAATCTAAAAAAAGACACACAGCTCTGCTTTCATCATCCTAGCCATGTCAAACTGTACCCAGAAGAATAATGCTACTTATTTTCTGGTTTCTAAAAGAAGAATGTGAAAGATGCTTCAGATGATAGTTTCTTCTTATTCATCATCAACCACAAAAAGAATATTTTACACAAATAAGCGGACAGTGTGCGTATTTTAGATAACTACCTTTTTTATATATCGAAGGTAAACATATTTATGAAATCAAATGATATTTACTTAATCTTTTTTTGGAATAGAAGTTAAAGAAACCACTGAAGCAAGATAAGCTGTTCGTCAAAAGGTCACATATCTCACTGCATAGTCTCACTGCTATGCTTCTGGGCAGAGTACAGCCTCATTTATCTGAATGACCTGAAACATGTCAGAAGAATAAATGAGGATACTATTTCTATGAGTTTCATTTAGTTAATCTGAATGTCTATAACAAAGAGATTTGAATAATCAGCTGTGATAAGGGGAGACTACATAACGTATGACTTGTAACACTTCAGAAGTTTCTAATTTTTTGATTTCCTGTTTTGTTACTTTAGACTTTTCTTCATGGTGAGATTAAAAAGAAGAAAAATACCATTATGGTTCTTCAAATACTTGAAGGAAAATCTCTTTGGATTAAGAGCTTCATTAAAGATATAGAGAATTAATAGCACACACAGAAATATTCAACTTGGATTCATACAGCCTGCTAAACCATGTGTGCTACAACATGGTAACATTGCAACACAAACTGCTCTGTACTTGTAAGAGACATCGTGATCTGAATTAAAAAATCTGTGGGGTTTGCATCATCATGTTTCATAATTCTGGTGCCATTGTCTCTTAATGTATTGAAAGACAGATGGAACATCTTGTTGATGAAATATACCATGATGCTTTTAGCACATATTATAACTTAATGTATTCACCCTAGTTTAAGGCTGATTAATCATAGATTTTGCCCCATTCTACTTTTGAACTTCTTATGCATACCTTACTTTTAGGTAACATCTTGATCTGATTGAATGTTCTTTGGAACATAATAGCGTCCAAAAATTTGGGTGATAACTAAATTAATTATCTGACTTTTGCTACTTAAAAATATGATATCTAGAATTGGCCAAATTCAAAATACAGTACAAATATTAGCAATAAAGTAAAAAAAAAGGATTTTAAATCAGTGTTGACCCTTGGTGTCTGTTTCTTGGCAACATTTTTGGAATTGGTTTGCCATTCTTTCCTTCTTACTAATGGGAGTAAGATCCCCTTGGCCAAGTTTTGTGCCCAAGACAAAATTAAAATTCATATTTTCCAGTTTTTAATCTAGTGCCTTTAACCACTACATTAAACTGGATCTTTAGAAATATTGCAATATTTTACAATTAACAAGTCGTATGGTAAAATTGATTTTTCTTTGTTTTTTATTTTATTAAACATATCACTTATTGCTGATAAAGCTAAAAATGATTTATCCATACAGTTATAAAGAATTGGGTTATAAAAAGCAAGGCATTGCAGTAAGGAAAATATAACCCAAAGTAATTTGAATTCAGACATTTCATGTCTTCACCACAAATACAGATTTCTAATTGAAGTGCTATGCATTAGCTCACCTATGGAATAAACTAGCCATAATAGTACAATTTTAGGGAATGATTTATCACTGTATGTAAGCAAAAGCTTTTTAGGTTGGCTGCCAACTGCTGTAGTTAAGAAATATGCTGTCATAAAATTGGAGATAAATACATGTAGCAGTTTATGAGTATTATAAAGGTCATTTGCTTGTTTTGAATATCACACTTATTGCAGAAGAAGACATCCTTAACTGATAAAATACTAAACCATATTTATGCATACTCCTCATTGTATATGCATAGTCCTCAAGTTATGATGGCAGTTGCATTGAAATTTCTATAATCACTGATGTGGTCGTAAAACAGAATTTCATGTGATTGTATCACTTAGTGATAGCAATCATGGTTGCTGTTGTAACCTTAAAATCATGTGGGCTGTTAAGTGGGAAGAGGCAAGAGGCCCAAGCAAGGAATGCAAATGATGCATAGGTGCAATGGGGGAAGGTAGAGCTGCTTTTGGTAGATCGTAAGGAGTACATATGGGCTGGTAGCAGTGGTGGATTCTGGATCCCGTTGTAACTGGTACGGTGCAGTGGGACCCAGTGGCCACCACATGAATGTGTGCAGCATGCACACACATGTGCGCAGTGCATGCATGCATCCTTACCTCCTGCGACGCTCTGGGATGCTCTGCAATGCTTCTGTGACACTCCAGCTGCTCAGCAGAGCATTGTGCAGGTGCCATACGCTACACGCATGTGCACAGATGGCCCATTTCCTTCAAATACAGGTAAGGAATGAGGGCGGATGGGTGGGCCCTACGGACCACCATACCAGAACAATACTCGGTGCTCCTGGCAGGCATCGCTATGTCCGTACCGGGGCGTACTGCCTGCAACCCACCATTGGCTGGCAGGGACTATTGATGGAGGCCACAGATGGGTACTACAGTGCAAGGGGATTGTATGGACCTCAGGTGAGCAGGAAGATTCTGTGGCTGGGCGGACATGAGCAAACAGGCATAGGGATGTTATTAAATACAAGATCCTTTAGTAGCTCCTAGGAGAAAAAAAATGGAGGAAGCAACTTACAGAAACAACTTGAGACCTTCCCTAATTGCTTCCTCATTGCTTGTATTAAAATGGCAGGAAATGTTACAAATGATGATCCCGTGACCATGAAATGCTGCAACAATTATAAGTGCAATCATGATCATGGGACTGCAGGGGTTCAAAAGGATAATGAAAAGGACATTCTTTGGGTATTGCATTTTGAAGTATTGGGTATTGCGTTTTGAGGTAAGCAATCTTATGCAAAGCTGAGAAATGAGTATTAAATACTAAACCAAATAAATTAGAGGTCTGATAGACTAGCTTAAATTATGATAAACTGATTTCCCATTTATGTAGAGAGAGAAATCATTTCTTCTATTTTCCAAATATAATACCTTGAACTTTGATAATTAATTTCAGATGCATATTTTTCATTGGATTATTCAGTCTGTTTAATATGTCCTGAATCCGTTGGGTTTTTAGCCATGCAGTGAAATAGCATTAGGAAGAAGAAAAGTTGGGTTTTCAGCCAACAAAAGGATATCCTCTATATCTACATAAAGTGTCTACAAGGATTCCTTACACATTTATCCATAAATACACCATTAAGAGAACCACATCTTCTTGCATTGCTTCTTCTTCAGTACCTTCTGAATCATTTACTATATATATATATATATATATCCTTTATTCTTACATATGATTTATTTTTTAAAATATTTTACCGCAATCATTTCTAATATGCTTTTGCCCCTATTCCTTTTTTTTTTCATTTTAACAAGGATTCTCCTTCATACTTCCCAGATGTAGCTTCCACATCCTCCTGGAACACTCTGTAACACAATCATTTTCAGTCTGTCCTAATCAACTTCTTCTTTCATATTAATTTTTCATTGATTGTGTTGGGGAAACTAATGCATTCTGCATAATCAGGCTTGTACTTTTTTGTTCTGTATTCATTCTATTGTCACTCTTTTTCTTCTTTTGATACTGCCCTTTAGAATATTCCAGCATCATTTTATCAATTATATCTTTCAGTCCTCAATCAAAGACTGCCAGATAAATTTTGCATTTGAATATTTATTTATTTATTTATTTATTTATTTATTTATTTATTTATTTATTACTAATGGACTTATGCTTCAACCAGGTATTCTAAACAAATATTTATTACATATATTTTCTAAACAAATATTTATTACACAACCTCAACAAACATGGCTACAAAAAGAAGCAATACAGTTTTGGTACAATGAGATTATCTACCAAACCGAGGGAATTTAGTATACTTAAAGTTGGAAATAGTTACAAATGCCAATTAAGTTGATGACTTAATTATTTCAATATCAGAAACTACTGAGTATGCTGAACACTGAAAATTGTTGTATTTGTACCAAACCATTTATGATTATATATCTGCAAGTTAAGACAGGAAATTTGTTCTCTAAGCTGCTTTGCCACATCTTCCTGTCATTCTGTTGTTTATTGTTATTATTATTTCAAGCATCACTGAAATTCACTGAGACAGAGCAACAGTAATTCTTTGAAGTCTTCTCAATAAAAGTTGGGAACCTTTGTTATGGTCACAGCAGCAGCCATGAAAAAAAAAAACCCAGTATAAAGCCTGTATATACAGAGATGAGCCATTTCACATTTTGTTCCAGATTTTGTTCTTTCCAAATTCCAATATAACATTCATATACTCCGTTATTGTTAAAGGTTTTATTGAAAGAAACCCAATTACATTTTATGGAAGTAAATCATTGAAGAGATAATGATTATATGATACCTTCAGTATCAGAAAGTATTTTTCTAAATATTAGCTAATTTGTGTCAAAGAATATCTATTGTTACTGTGCCCTTCTGTAGAGCTGTCTGATTGTGGGAAAACAAAGTTGGGCTGAATGAGGGATTAGTTTGATCCTTAGAAATCATCTACTCTTACCCATTGATCAGTGGAATAACCTTGATTTCTTTAGGACCGTCTTTCAAGCAAAACAACTACTGGTTCGATTCATATATCAACAGAAACCTCTTAGTACTTGGAATGAATTGGTCTCAAAGCTATTAACAAAGTACTGAATGACTGATTAACCTAGCACTTGATCAATACAGAACAATATAGTTAAATCACTAGAGCTAGGGCTGAGCAAATCTTTTGAGGAGACGTCACTTCACTCGATTTTGAGCACAAATCACTTTCTTTCACTAATGTAGCTTCTATGAATGTATAGAAACTGTTCTTTGTAATAGAGATGTAATGTCCTAGTCTCAACATTGTGGAATGGTGGAGGGAAAGGCCTTTTACCACATTGAGGCAGAGCAATGTACATCTGTGAGAGGAAGTGCCCCATTGTGGTGTATTGCTCAAGATCCACATATGCTGGAAATTATATCTATGAAGTAATGCTTCAACTTTCTGACTCTGAAAAGAATATTTTCTCTTTCTTAAACTATCATTTGAGTTCAAGTTGCCATACCCAGAAATGAATTTTGATAGATACAAAGAAGTATATGCAATGTTTAAAGGGAGACCCGGGACAAATCTATTGTAGGTACCTCTACCTATGAACATACATTTAACAACTGAGGTGTTGGAAAAGAGACTTACAACCCAGTCCTTACTCTTATGACTGTACCTTTGATCATGTGATCAGAGTTTGGTTGCTTGGTTACTAATATGTATTTATGATAGTTGCAGCAACCAGAGGTCATGTAATTACCAACTGAGACTTTTCTAGGGGGTCTTCCAACGAGCAAACTCAAAAGAGGAAGTTGCTGGATTTGCTTAAGGATCATGGCAAAAATGGTTGTAAAACCAAGCACAACTCATTCACTGACTTCATTGCTTAGCAATGAAAGCTCTGGTCCCAACAGTGATCCTATGTAAAGCGTCCGCGTGGCTGGTGTGGCTGGCTCATGTTCTTTTGTCCTAGGCTCTGCGGGAATCGCAAATCCCACCTTCGTCGCCAGTTTTGTGTATTGAAGTACAATTTTTTTTTGTTGTGTGTGCCCCTCCCTCCCTCCACCCCCCCACCCCCCCTCCTCCTTCCCCCCCCCCGACTTCCCAGAACCCGTACACGGTATGGATTTTTAACTAACACAGTCTAAAATCTATTGAGAAAAAAGAAATAAAGAAATTAATGACATTCTAGATTGACCTTAGCTTCTTCTTACTGAACTGACTTTTAACAGTTTAAATCATTTCTGATCTTAAGCATAGGCTAACTGGAATTTCTTAGTCCCGTATTTATTTTGTATATAGTCAATCCATTTTTTCCAGTCTCGTTTATATATCTCATTTGAATGATCTTTGAGATATGCCGATATTTTAGCCATCTCGGCTAAGTTTGTTACTTTCAATGTCCATTCTTGGATTGTAGGCAAGTCTTCCTTCTTCCAATATTGCGCCACCAACAGTCTTGCTGCAGTTATCAGGTGCAGAATCAAATTGGTCTCTACCACTATAAAGTCAGTACATATACCTAGTAAAAATAACTGAGGAATAAACTTTATCCTTCTTTTAAAAACATTTTGCATGACCCACCATATTTTTATCCAAAATGCCTTAACCTTTTGGCAGGTCCACCATATATGATAATATGTAGCATCGAGAGAACCACACCTCCAACATTTAGGCTGTACATTCGGATACATAGAAGCCAACTTTTTAGGATCTAAATGCCATCTATAGAACATCTTGTAAAAATTTTCTCTCAGATTTTGAGCTTGTGTAAATTTCACATTTCTTACCCAGATTCTTTCCCATGTATCCAACATTATTGGTTCCTCAATATTTTGAGCCCATTTTATCATACAATCTTTAACTAATTCTGTTTCCGAATCCATCTGTATTAATACATTATATATCCTCTTTATATGCATTAAGCTTTGATCTCTTATTTGTTTAAACAGATTATCCTCAACTTGGATAAAACCAATTTTTTGATCTATTTTCCACCTAGCCTGTAATTGCCCATACTGAAACCATGTTTGAACTACCTTCTCCTCTTTTAATACCTCTAAAGATTTTAATTGTAATACCCCCCTTTCCGAGGTAAGAAGCTGTCTGTAAGTAATTCTGTCCTGTTTTTGTGCTGTATTCATATTTTCAATTGCGTGTCTAGGAATTGCCCACATGGGTATCTTGTCATTTAATTTATATTGGTATTTCTTCCAAACCCGCAATAAAGCATTTCTTAAAATATGACTTTTAAAATTCTTATCCAATTTTTTGTTGAATAACAGGTAAGCATGCCAACCAAATACCAGATCGTGTCCCTCAATATTCAATATTCTATCATTGGTTAAATGAGTCCAATCACTAATTACAGATAATGCCACTGCATCATAATATAGTTTTAAATTAGGTAGTTTCAATCCTCCTCTCTCACGTACATCTTGCATTATTTTCATCTTTACCCTCGGCTTCTTTCCTGCCCACACAAATTTGTTGATACCCTTCTGCCATTCTAAAAGGTTCGCATCTTTTTTAAGTATAGGTAACATTTGGAAAAGAAATAAAAATTTTGGTAAAATGTTCATTTTCACTGCCGCTATCCTACCCAGCAAAGATAAGTGCAATTTCTCCCATTTTTTCATCTCTGTCTGTATGCTATGCCAAAGTGGTTCATAATTATGCTTATATAATTTCCCATTTGAAGTTAAAATGTTAACTCCAAGATATTTGACTTTTTTAACTACCTCACATCCTAGCATCACTCCTAATTCTTCCTTTTGTTTAATATTCATATTTATAGCTAATATTTTGGTTTTTCCTAAGTTTATTTTAAAACCCGACACTTGACCATATTGATTAATCGTATTCATTAAAACCATACTGGATTCCTGCGGTTGTTCCAATATTATGACCAAATCATCCGCAAAAGCGCGGACTCTATATTCTTGCTGCCTAATCTTGATCCCTTTTAAACCATCCAAGCCCCGTATTTTATTCAACAATACTTCCAAAGTTATAATAAACAATAATGGGGACAAAGGACAGCCCTGTCTTGTACCTTTTCCAATTTGAAAAGAGTCTGTTAAACTTCCATTGACTATAATTTGTGCTGTTTGCTGTTGGTATATTGCTTTAATTGACTGTAAAAAATTATCTCCTATCTGCATTTTTTGCAGTATCTTCAGCAGAAATTGCCAGTTATCCCCTTTATACAGTTCTGTAAAAAATTCCCAGAAAGCCTTTTGAATCTCTTCCTGTTGAAACACCTCCTTCCCTCTGTAAATCAGTTTAGATATATTTCGAGTTTTCCTTTTTTTCCTAATCTGATAAGCTAACCATCTGCCAGGTTTGTTTGCATTACAAAAAGTATTGTGTTTTGCATATAGTAAATTAGTAGCTACCTGGTCAGAGATCAACATGTCAAATTGAGATTTTAATATGTTAATAGCTTCCTTAACCTTTGTATCGTCTGGGTTCATTGTTAACTCCAGCTCTTTTCTCTTAATTTCCTCTTCCAGTTCTGTTCGTTTTAACCCTTGCTTATTTCTATGTGTTTTATTTATATTCATCAAAACTCCTCTCATATACGCTTTGCTTGCGTCCCATACAAATTCCATAGATGTACCCTTATTCATATTCAAAACAAAATATTCAGATAGTAATTTTTTACAATCATTAATATACTTTTCATATCTAAATAAGTTTTCATTCAATCTCCAAGACCTTCTTGCCTGCACTACCCTTCCCAACTCCATCCAAACTGGGTTATGGTCCGAAAGGACCCTAGCTGCAATCTTTGTTTTCTTGACCCTAGAAAGCAAATCATTAGTGGTTAGGATAAAATCAATCCTTGAAAGGGATTGATGCCTGTCCGAGAAGAAAGTGAAGTCATATTCCTCTGCATTTCTTTCTCGCCAAATATCTCTCAATTCAAAATCATCCATAATGTCAAAGAAAGATTTGGGTAACTTTGCTCGCATCTTGGTATTTAGGCGGGAAATCTTCTTATCTCTCTTAGTGTCTATCACTCCATTCCAGTCACCCAATAGTATACAGGAACTATAGTCCCACTGTACTAATTTAGCATGAAGATTTCTATAGAATCTATCTTGCTGTTGATTGGGAGCATAAATTCCCAAAAGTAATGTCTTTTTCCCTTCTAAAATTAAGTCTAAAGCAATATATCTTCCGAAGGGATCTGCTTCTATTAATTCAGCTTTCATATCTTTTCTTAAGTATACAACTATACCATTCTTCTTTTCCATAGCAGAAGCTGCAAAATGTTGACCAAGTTTTGAGTTGATCAAATATTTTTGATCAGTTGACTTGATATGAGTTTCTTGCAAACAAATTACATCGTTCTTAAACTGTTTGAGATAATGAAATATTTTCTTCCTCTTCTGTGGAGAATTCAGTCCGTTGACATTCCATGTTAAAATCTTAGTTGTCATCTTTGGTTGGTTGAAGCATTTTTAGAGCTTCTTGCACGGCCTGTTTAACCTTAGGTCTAGCTGCCAGTTTTGTGTATTGAGGGAAGACGCAGGAGCCAAGAATCAAGAACAAGATGTTTATTGAATACAGAGATGACAGCGATTCAAAACGCCCGGGAACGCGCCAGGGTATTTATACTAGCAACTGTAACTGTCAGAACTGTCAGAACCAATCAGGGGCTAGAACTGTCAGAACCAATCAGGGGCTGGTAGCTGGCTAGTAACAGGCTATGCTGCGTCCCAGCCAATCAGGGAGCAGCATAGGATGTTGCCGGCCCTTTGAGAATAACCTGGATATTCAACAGACAGTCTACGAGGAGAAGGAAAATAATAATTACTTCCACAAAAGTCTTCCCTCCTTCAAAAATGAAAAACAGTTTTGTTTCAAATTCACCTTCTTTGTTTTTTATATAATTATCTGTTCATTTAAAAGAGGTGGGGAGGCAAATAAATATAGGACTAAACCTGAGTATGGTTAGATCTAGCACAGCTCATTACCAAGGATTGCTTTATGGGTAGGCTTTTGTTTTATCATTATAAAATGAGTATAATATCATAAATCTATAAAACTGATACTTTGCTTTGTTGAATACTGTAGTAGCATCCTTCTAGCCAATGTAGCAGTAGCTCATTAATATAATATTGGACTTTTCATTCTCTAGTTGTGGAATAAATATATCTAAACTTTCAATAACAATTATACAAAAGTAATAAAATGCCACAATTGGTAATGAAATACCTTTGTTGCTCTTTTATTTCTTCCTATAATCTTAGCATGGCATATAATTTTTTACAACTTTGAAAATGTATTTCAAAAAGTACATTTCATCTAACGTGGTATTGATTTCTTTTTTTAAAAAGTATTAATGTTACTGCTACTTTGTATTGCATTTAGAAAACCTGAAAAGAAAGCAGCTGTCCAATTTGTTATCTATAAATGCTCATTCCCTATATGTATATTTAAAACTGAAAACTGACCTTTGGTATTTATTGCAATTATTGTACTCCATCATAGTACAATATGTTTTTTAGGAGAAATTTACAATAAAAGCCAATAAGTATTATTCAAAACCACCCAATCGCCAATTTAAAACAAGGCACATTGTAGCAATAGGCGTAGAGAAAATCTATCTGCATTAGTAAGACTCAACTATGATTTGATGTCACACAATTATTCAACACAGCAATGGCCCTGGGAAGAGCGAGTCTATTCTATGTCATGGTTTTACTTGCTTTCCTCTCTTTTTCCTCAATGATTGGTTGGTAAAAACTTTATGAGCAGAGAAAAAAGAATCTACCAATTATTGTACCTGTCTTAGTCCGTAAATCTTCAGGGATATGTAGATAACCTAGTCTAATTCATTCTTTTCAGTATTCCAGGATATTCAAGATGAAGTGTTGCCCATTCTCTAGTCTCATATCCAGTATATTTTTTTTGAAGGAAAATTGAAGATGTCAAAGAGGAGCATGATATATTTATTTCAAATGTTGCTGTCAGCCATGTCCCTACAATGATATTCATATCAGATGAAAATAAAAAAGCAAGCAAAATCTGGGGGACTGTCTCTTGCTGATCACATCTACCTGACCCATTAGAGGAGGGAGGCAGGGAATATTATGGGTCCCATCCCCAAGGGAGATACACCTGGTGGATCCAGAAGAAGGGCCTTCTCCACAGTGACTCCCTCTCTCTGGAACATCATTCCCCCAGAGATTAGAATGGCCTCCACTCTAATACTCTTCTAGAAGGTGCTGAAGACTGGGTTCCTCCAGTGGGTCTGGGGAACCCAGAGCAGGATGGAGCACATTAAATGGCTCGTGTGATCTGCTGTCACCAGGGTGGGTGGTGAGGGGTGGGGAATTATTTTGTTACATTGCACGGTATTAATTTATTTGATTCTTTTTGTTAGTTTTTATTGTTTTCAATGTGGTTTTATATTCTGTAAGCTGCCTTGAGTTGTTATGGGCAAATAGGTGGCAATATAAATTCAATAAATAAATAAATAAAAGTCAGATCCTCTTAGAAAATAAAAAAGGGAAAAGTCACCTGAAAGTCATTTGCTTGCTAGGGAAATAAATTGAAAGCCAAGAACCTACATTGGATAGTTCATTTTTTTCCTCTTTTTAAAGATGCCATTAAAGTCTCTGTGTATATATTTCATCCTCCCAAAGATTTACTAAGCAATAATGTTGCTTCATCAATTTTGCAATAAATGTAATCATATTGCTCTCCTTTGACCTGTGAGAATATTGACATGACTAGTGGAAAGGGCATCAAATGAAAGGAATTTAGATTAGTATCTAAGTAAGGTAGTCTAATCACTTCCCCTCCTCCATTAATACTGATTACTTCATTGTCTATTAACAAAATAATATGTATCTCTTGTTATTCCTGTAATTTTACTCCTGTCACACAAAAAAGCAACAATATAAAGTACCACAATGTATATTTTTGGATCATTTAAAAGGATTTCCACTATTACCAAGTAAGCTATACTCTATATTTTTAGGCAAAGGAACATGCTGACTTTAACACTTCAGGAGGATGGGAATTTTTCTTAGGTTTTTCAGTCCTGCTGGTTCTTAAGCTTTTTGGGTTTGTGCGAAGATTAGGAGTTAAAGAGAAAAAATGTGTATCTTAAACTTTACAAAATACAGGTTTATTTTATTAGATTCTGCAGTATAGCCATCAGTTCAGATGAACTACTTGTGAACTCTGGACCTACTTCTTCAATGGAAGTTAACCCAAATAGAGACAAACTCAGAACCAGCTGGAATCCAGTCATGTCAATTATCGATAAGCAGAAATCCCATCCAATGTTCCCTCTAATTTTTTTCCAATGTTAGCAGAAAAGTTTGAGCAGCACATTTTCATGCCTGAGCACCTGAATTTGTTTCACAAATGTCACCTAAGACAACAACAAAATCAGTATTATTTGAAACTCAAAAACTTGCATGCTTCAAATGCCAGAGTTTCTGAGCCAACATTTTGGTTGCTAAGCAGGAGCATTGTTAAGTGATACTGATATTATATAACACTTTTAATTAAACAGGTACCTTGAATAAACATAACTTTGAGTTTCAAATAATACTGATTTTGTTATTGTCTTAGGTGACATCTGTGAAAAAAATTTAGGTGCTCAGGCATGAAAATGTGCCGCTCAAACACTATACTTTTCTGCTCACACAGAAAAAAAATTAGAGGGAACATTGCTTTGGTGGCTTCACCCCAGCCGCAGCATCGGGTGGCAAATCCGGCAGTGCTAGTGGAGGAGGAGGACGCGGCAGCAGATATTCCGGTGGCGGCAGGGGCTTTGGGGCTCCACTACAGCTGCAGCACTGGGCGCAAGTGGCTAGGACTGGCTGCCCACAAAGGACCTCCCCGGGCTTGCTTTGCTGAACATGGGGTGATTGATGGTAGTTTGAGTGGCGCAGCCGGTGCCTAGGAGGTCCTAGGAGACCAGCCGTGCTGCATAAGTTCCTGCTGCCATCCCCACCCACCGCATCCATGCTAATCCTAACCAGGACAGAAAATCTGAGGCCCCTCAGCTTCCAGAGCCTGTGACATTAGAAAATTAGTTTTTTTGCCATGTGCGCGGCCACGCAGCCGCGCACCTTAGAGGGAACATTGATCCCATCCTCCAGCTTGTTTTTCCCTACCCTTTTCCACCCAAATTTTGGGGCAAAGACTTCCTGTCATCCCTGGCCCCATCCTGAGTTGGCAATAAACAACTGAGTTTCATTAACCTTTTGATAATACTTCACTTGAAACTGACAGATGACTTCCCTGTTAATGTCACATAATATTAAATAAAAATATAAATTTAAAAGTAACATTCTTAATATTCTCTCCTTTCTACTTTCCTGTAATACACACACAAATTCCCTGGTTTGATAGAAAGAAGCCTAAATTGATGTTCTCTCTCTTTCCCAATCTGATATGAAGTTTGCATCCTTGTGGCACTTTCTTTGTATAATTATAAGATCTGTAAAGTTTATAAATCATAATCTACTGTAGGATTATGTTTCTATTTGGCTTAATCTGTAGGTGAAATTCTCACATCCATATTTGAGCATAATAAATTGCATAATAATCCAGAAACAGAATGATATGAACATTGCTTCAATACTTTTTTTAAATTTGAAGGGGAGAGAGAGAAGGAGGGAGCGGGGGAGAGAGAGAGGGAAAGAGAGAGAGAGATATATTTAAAATATTTGAGAAGTTTTTGTCCAACACAACACATTGCAATTCTGTTACGTTATGAAAAAGGTTAGTAGCCTAATTTAATTTCTTCTTGACATGCTATTTTTTTTAATGTAGGAGTATATTTCTTAGAGGAATACTTGTTTAAAATATGAAGTTTAAATGAGCCTTATTTTTATTGGGACATGGTATTTTTGGTCAGACATAGGTTTTTCATAGGTGTTTCATTCCCATCACTTTTTGTGAGAAGAAAGCTAAGTTTTCGTAAAAACTTTCGTAAGTTATTTTACATTCTTTGATGGATTTTTTTGTTGTGTTCAGCTTTTGACATAGCCCCCTTGTGTAAGATGCTATAAAAAAAGAGACAATCCACCAAATATCCCTCACAAAACATTCCTTCTGTAGGATATTAAGAATATATAAATGCTGATTCATATAATTTCAGTTTATTAAAAATAATTATGCATTTCACAACATAATGGCAGCAATATTACATTTAGCCACCAAACAATTTGTGAATGGAAGTGACATACTGCTAGTGGCATTGTCAATCTCTGGCAGCAACTATTAAACTGAATATCAGAAGCAAAGTGAGCGACAATAGAATCTGTTAGACTAGAAGCAGGACTCCCAGGGGAAGGGATGGAATCACTTTTTTCAAAGAATATTTACAGCTCAGGAAAACAAAGGATATAAGAAGAGAAAGCTTTATTGTACAATGCCCACAGGGAATCGTGAGGTGTAAAGAACCCTTTTAAATGACTAATTTCTATGATTCTTTGAACTAATTTCTATGATTCTTTGAACTTTGAACTCTTTCATTATAGAATTTCTTAAGTTCTTAATGCTACTGCCTAATATGAGTGCTAAGAGAAGGCTTTACCCAATATCGCTTCCTAAGCCACTATTTGATTTTAAAGAAGTGGTTTTAAAGGTATGCATCATTGCATAGAAAAAGTAAGATAGTATTATTTTAAGCTGAAAAAATCCTGAGATTCTTTTTATTGAGTTTTAAAACATTCCAAATCATTGCACAGAATATCAATTTATCCCTGCCTACACAGAGATGAATGGCTCAGTGGCTTAAATGTCGCCAGAGAAGGTATGTGATCCAGCGGTTTGAGTCCTAACATCGCGTGATAGAGTGAGTTCCTGTCACTTGCTTCAACTCCTGCCAACTTAGCAGTTGGAAAGCATGTAAATGCAAGTAGATAAATAGGTACCACTTCCATGGAAAAGTAACATCACTCCATGTTTCACCATACTTTCTGCGCTATAGTGTAATGTCATGCTAGCCATATGACCATAGAAACCTCATCAGACAGTGCTGGTGCAATGGCCTAGAAATGAACACACATGCAAATTCACAATTAAAATCCTTTGAAAGTTTCAAATCTTATAATATTTTGTAGTCTTGTGCGTGATTTACAAAATTGGGATAATAGCAATTTTGAGAGATTTATTAGTCTTTCAATATTGCATCCATATTATCAACTAGTCTATTCATCATTGTGTAAGATTATATGATTGTGTGTCCTTATATTTTCAGTTATTGAGGTTTTTTCTCCATCCCCAAGCCTCCAAATGGGGGAGAATCTGAAAGTATACTATTATTTTATAAACATTTGATATTTTTAATATGCAATATGACTGCATTTTTGAAAACATAATGGCTATTATTGATACACGGGAAATTAGTTGCTGAAGAAGCAGGGGTGGGCTGCTATTGGTTCACCCAGATTTGGGAAAACCCGTAGCTAACATCATGGCTGGTTCAGAGAACCTCCAAATCCCACCCCTAGCTAGCTCTGCCCCCCTCCACCCCCCAGGAGCCTCCATGCATCTGTTTTGAATGAGAGTAAATGCAGGGCCCATGTAGAGGCTTGGGGAGGGGGAAAATGGGCCTCCCAGAAGCTCAGGAGGGCCTCCAGAGCCCAGGGGAGGCAGTTTTCTCCCTCCCAGAGGCTCGAAGAAAGCCACTGTAGCCTAGGGAAGGCAAAACAGCTCCCTGCCATGGTGCAGGAGCCAACTAGGCCATATCCACCATGACCACGCCCACCCAGCAACCAGACAGAGAATCTGTTGCTGAAATTTTTGAAGCCCACCCCTGTATAGAAAGTTAGCAATACACATTGGTTGCTTGGTTAAAGACTAGTCAGAAGTCAGACCACCTGGCTATAAAAAAGCAGGAGCCTAGTCAAACCCTGCTCAGTTGCCTGTGTATCAGACCACTTGCCTCTGAAAATACCAGTCAAAATTGCCAAAGAAACATCAGGAAATATGTGGTCTAGACCATTAAAACCTGAAGCTCAACTCTATCCAACAGGTACCAGCCATTAAAGCTGTCACCAGTAAACGTTGCTGTAGACATTTTTACAAATAATCCAATGACCAAAACAAGTTCTTCTGAATAAATAGAAATAAAGAAACTTATGTATGCTAACAGATTTACTTTTGAGAATGCTGTTCAAAAATATGAGTGAGAAAAGTATTATCAAGTGTATTGATGGCAAAGAATAATATGCACAAAATTCAATCGTCTTTATATGCACAGATACAAGGAACAACCATTTGTGTAACAGATGAATGAGAGGAATAGTAGATTTGATTTTTTCAATGGCTTGCTGAATGAGGTTTGGCTGTTTAAAAGAAAATATTGTCAAATGTGAAAGTATAGAAGAGTCTATTTTTTCATCTATTTTTAAATAAACACCTGATTTGAAAAATATGCATGCCTGCTGAGATGTTTGTATTTAAAAAATCTCTACAAAATAGAAAATGAGCACCAATTGTGCATTGAATTAAAATTATACTTTAATCACTGATGATGGAATTTTCACTTTAAAAAAGATATGATCCTCTTTTTATAATATATATATTTATTGTTTTCACATTTAAAAGAGTGCAGCATCGTGAAGTTGAAGTGACCATACAATCACATTATATACAAATAATCTCTTCCAGTAACTGTTAGCTCACTTAATACATTATCTATCCTTCTATCCAATCACATTATTTACAGTTTGTTCCAGTCTTGTCACCTTGTCTTATACCAATAATAAAATCTGTTCCAGACTTCAAAATATTCCAATTCCCCTTTATTTTTTAGTTCAAGGGTGAGCCTAACTGCTTCTGCATAGGCCAACATTTTTCTAAGTATGTCTAACTCTGATGGTGTATTTTCTTTTTTCAAATATTGTGCATAAGTTATACGTGCCGCAGTTAGTACACGTATAATTAGGTAAAGGACATCTTTCTTATACCCCTCTGGTATTATGCCTAGGAGAAAAAATTCTGGTTTAAACAAAATTTGATCTCCCACCAGATATGATCCTCTTTTTAATTATTGAAATCAGTGCAAAAAGAGCATTGATGATAACTGATAGTCTATATACACTTCACACCCCAGTTTGGCTGCTAGTGGACTAACTCTCCTAAAAAAAAAACATTAGGAAAGAAACTTCCCAATATGCTTTTTAGGCAACTGGACTTTCTGGTTTTTCTTTGAAGATGTTTCAGTTCTCATCCAAGAAGCTGCTTCAGCTCTGACTGGATGGTAGGGAATGGAAGGTTTTATACTCTTTGCAGACAGCTGGTCATTTGCAACTTTTAGTGAGTTGTTGAGGTCTGCATCTGAAATTTGAAGTGCAAAAGGTTCCTGAGGTCTGCAAATTTTCTGGAAATCCATTTATACTTCCTCACCATTTGAAAGCTGTTCATCTTCATCTAAGACATTTAGCTATGCACTTTGGGATAAACACACTTCAAATTTATAGTGTTGCATTCATCATCAGCACAACCATTTTTGAAAAGACAAAGAAAGACAAAAAAAATGAACTAAGAATCTCAAGTGTTTTCAGATTATCTCCTTCACATTCCCACATTTAACTTACTCACTTCTTTTGTGGAGTTGATGTTATAATTATATTTCTCAACCTTAGCAAGTTTAAGAAATGTGGAGTTCAATTCCTACAATTCCCCAGCTTTTGAGAACTGAATTCTACATTTTTTTATACTTGCTCAGTTTAAGACATTATAACATGTTCTGATTATTTGACATTAATTGACTTCTAATTCTTCAAGTCTTCAAACTCAGAAGGCATATACTAGATTTCAGCCCCGTTGCCGTAAGATTATTCAGAATGATAATGGGTGAACTCTGAAAACAATTCATAAGAGCAATCCCATTTTTATATAGGGAATGGAAGAAATTTCAGAAGAAACTTGATAACTAGGGCAAACATCTGTTCTCTTAATATACATACAAGTTCTTTTCCATGTTAGGATCTTTTAGCACAGTTGAGCTTCTTGTCCTGTCAGCTGAAAACAACTACTATTTTTGGAAACATATTATTTTATTTATTACCAAGAATAAGAGCTTTTCTGCAGGATGGAGCTTAATAAAATATTGTTTAATATTTTCAAAAAGTATTATAGGAGCTGTTATTTTTTATTCATGGCATGGAATAAATGTGATAGATTTATATTCTGAAAAGTTTTTGAAGTGTAGAGGGCTAAAGTATGTGGTTAAAATACAATTTTCAAGAATATTTATGGATTATATGTTCATGGGATTCACACACACAGTATAAAATGATATTTGTGTTGGGTGAGGAACCTCAGATGAACATTTTGGGACCACTCAGGTTGGCATAAAATACATTTTTCATTGTTTTTCTACAACTGTATGGCAAGTCATGAAAACTAAATTGTTGTGTTCTCTTTAAATGAATAGATGAATTGGTTCTGGAGAAAGGAACAATGTATAAATTCACAAATAAATTATCAATTACACTCCAAAGGTAGGAAATAGCAATAACACTTAGACTTATATACCACTTCATAGTGCTTTACAACCCTCTATAAACAGTTTGTAGCATCAGCATATTGCCCCCAATGATTTGGGTCTTCATTTTACCAACCATGGAAGGATGGAAGGCTGAGTCAACCTTGAGTTGTTCAGAATCAAAATCCTGGAGTGAGCAGTGAGCAGTGAGTTAGCATGCAGTACTAACTACTGCCCCATCACAACTCATAGTGAAATATAGTGAAGGAACTACTTTACATTAATCAGGTATTTATTGTGAAATAATATACTTCAAGATTTATATATCCAAGTCAGGAAATCCAGGGCCAAAAATTATGCAGGGGAATTAAAAACAAATATTGGAAGAAGACAATGGCAAAATATTTCTGATTTCTTGCCAGGAAGACAATAGATGTGTCCAGCTGTCTGGTAGTTGATTCCACTTTCAAAATGTTCTATTAGGAAGTATTTTCTAACATTCAGTTTGAGTATCTTCCTCTAGATCAGTGGTTCTCAACCTGTGGGTCCCTTTCACAGGGGTTGCCTAAGACCATTGGAAAACACATATTTTCGATGGTCTTAGGAACCGAGACACCAATTTTATGGTTGGGGATGACCACAACATGTGGAACTGTATTACAGGGTTGTGGCATTGGGAAGGTTGAGAACCACTGCTCTAGTTCAAATCCATTGTCTCTTATCTTGCCCTTATAAATAAAGAAGTCTTGACCTTCTGTGTCACATGAGGTATTTGAAAAATGTTCTTATTGCCCCATCAACCATCTGTTCTCAAAGATAAATATACTCAATTCCTTCAATCACTGTTCATAGGACTTAGTTTAGTCCCCGATCATCCTCACTGTCCTTTTTTAAACCTATTCTAATTGTGCTGAATCCTTCTTAGTGTGTTGAGAACTGGAAACTGAAGAAGGAATCTCACCAAGCAGGATAAAGAACAACTATTTTCTACAATAAAGGCATTATATTTTTGTTGAGGCATCCTAAAGTTTAAACATTAATGAATTCACAAATAAATGAGGGATGAAAATTCAGATTATAATTTCCAAGATTTTGCATTTTAGCCCTAATCCTTGCATTAAAAACATCTTGAATGAGTCTTGTGTAATTCTATCTTTCTTCTTTGTGCCCTACAGTGAAGAGATTGAAATTTTATTCTCTCTTTCTCTCCCCCTCCCCCTCCTCATCTATATCTCTATCTACTCTCTCATTCTTTCTTCCTATATATAGCATCTCTGTCTTTATATTAATTTACATATGAATATAAATTAAAGAGGGGATCTATGAAAGTTAGATGTCTTTACTTGCGCACATAATATAAAGGCCAATACAATTAGGTGCAATAGATTTAATTGCTAAACTATCTTATGCATGCCACAGCTTCTTGTAATATATACTTCAAAATTTATAATCTTTTTAACATCAATGAATGGCTTTTGATTCCCAGATTATATGTTTCAATAAATAGCAACACTCTCAAATATGATGATAATAGTGATGCAGAATCAAACTATTAGAATAACCACCAGCACATTGTATTTACATTTTTCAAAGGCTAAATAACCTGAATTACAGAGCATACCAGTGGTGGGTTTCAATTTTTTTTTGAACCTACTCTGTGGGTGTGGCCTCCTTTGTGGGAGTGGCTTGCCAGCCATGTGACCTGGTGGGAGTGGCTTGCTGGCCATGTGCTCTCTCTCTCTCTCTCTCCTTCCTTTTGTCTCTCTGTCCCTTTTTTCTTTTTTTCTTTCATCTCTCTCTCACATTTTCTTTCTTTTTTATTTCTTTCTTTCTTCCTTCTTTTCTCTTTCTCTCTCTCTGTGAGTGTGTGTGTGTGTGTGTGTGTGTGTGTGTGTGTGGCTCTTTGCCTCTATCTCCCTCCCTCCCTCTGTGTCTCTCTATGTGATTCTCTCTCTGTGTCTGACTGTCTGTCTGTCTGTCTCTTTCTCTCTCTCTCACACACACACACACATAAACAGACACACACACACACATACTGTGGTTACCTTGTTGAGTGTTCCAATAACATTTGAAACACTCAACAACTGGCCTGTATTCATGTTTTTTTGCAGCATTTTGCAGACATGGGGGCAAAATATATGGTTAAAAGTACCTGGCAGTGGCGTTCTTCCCTGGGGGGCTCCGCAGAACATCCCAAGACCAATGGCTCCAGGATGAGGGATGGAATCTTCGCCGCGGGCCAGTAAAGCTTCGTCTACCAGAGGCAGCAGGACCAAAGCCCCTGTTCCAACTGGCCCTTCGTCCCTCTGAGGGCGAGGGACCCAGCTGCCCCGCTGCCTCTGGCTTCCTTCCAAGAGTCTCCTCTCTCCAGGGCTGTAATTGTGCAGGCTGTGTGTGCATGCTTATGTTTTCCATGGGGGTGATGGATGGGCTCCGGAAACATAGGCGCGCATGGGCAGCGGGGCAGCCGGGACAAGGAAGTGCAGCCCGCACGGCTTGTTCAAATAGCAAAAGAAGGGACAGAAGAGGAGGTTGTTTGAAAAGCCCCGCTTAGAACTCCTCTCCTTTTCCTTCTTTTGCTGTTTCTACATGCCGAGCAGATCGTGCTGCCTTGTCGGCAAGGCCACTTTGCAGCAACAGGGGCCAGGAGTGGTACCGGTGTTCCCGGAAGTTAATTACTTCCGGGTTCACCGACCAACCGGTGCGCATGAACCGGGCGATCCGGGAGGAACCCACCCCTGAAGCATACATATGCTTTATTATAATCAAGGAATTGTCTACAACTGATATGAGGTATTGATAGGGTACAAAGGAATTTCTGTACTTCTTCCACAAAGGAATCCAAATTCCTCTGTACCCTATCAATATTCCATATCAATTATAAACAATTCCTTCTTTATAATTGTGTGTGTGTGTGTGTGTATGTGTATGCAAATACACATATACATATACATACACACACACACACACACACACACACACACACACACACACACACACATATATATATATATATATATATATATATATATATATATATATCCTATAAGAGAACTCTGTAGCCTAGTCTTTGTTTGTTAGTTGATCTTGATAACCAGTGATGCACTGTAAATTGCTAGATTTAGTAAAATTATGGTTAGTGTTTTAGGTAAGTTTTTCTACCACAATACAAAGGCAAGTTTCCCTTATCCTATATTTCTGAATTTGAATAATTTTACATTTTATTTTGTTGCTCTCGGCCCATGTCCCCCAAATATTAGGAGCCAGGTAAGTGGGTCCTTTCGTTTGTTATATTATGATACTTGGTGTTATTTTATATTTTGGATTTTATATTTATTTATTTATTATATATGTTTAATATTATATGGTTTAGATTTGTTGGTTTGATTTTGGTTTACTGTTTGTTTTTGCACCATACACTACCCAAAGTCACATTATAAATTGTGTTAATAAATGAATGAATATGTTGATAAGTAAATCTTTATGGCAAGATGATTTTGAATTTTATTTCAAACTTCAAATATTAGTTGTCCCATCCAATTATGTTTTACTTGCAAATATGAAAAACATCGATCTATTTATCATTAGTGAACATACTGAAGAATAATGGATCTAGGAGCAAACTTTATTACATGTACTTGAATATCTTTGGCCAGATCGTTGAGAAACCACTAATTAACATGTTTGGTATATGCTTTTGGAGCCAGCTGTATATATACTTCATTGTATTTAAGACAATGATTGCTTTATGTTCAGATAGATTTGTCTAAATACATTTTTAAGCAATATAAGCTACTGGCAATTACCACATTTTAAAGTAATGAAAGTATGTGCAGCCACTATAAATTTCTTTTCATCTTTCTTGAATCTGTCATTTTTCAGTCTGGTGGAATTATCTTGTGTCTTTTGTAGTTCCTCTGCAGTATTTGATAGTAAGCTCTAGAAATGATTGATGGCTTTTCTCATGATTGTAGGTTTTATTTCCATTGCTAATGTGTTGGGAGTAGAGAAAATCCTTCAACTTGAATACTGTAAAAATACATTGTGAAATGGGACAAAAGCTTGTTACTGAAGCAGGCAGGCAAATAAACTTTTTTTATTAGATTTTATAGTTTTCAATATAAGTAAGGATTTTTCATTACAATCTTTTAAACTTTCAGTTTTAAGCATTTTTTTATACAATTGTGTTATGCTGTTTAACATTCATATGTTGTCACCACCATTAACATTTGCAGAGATAAAGACAGATTGTGCCTTATGATATGTAATTATAGATCATGTTAGTGGCAATAGATTCTTTCAATAAGTTTTTTGAGAAAAGGGAAAATTCAATTGAGTGCTCCTAAAAATGTGTTAAAAGAATGATACATTCTCTAAATTGTAAAATACATCTTAAAATTGTCGATAGAGATCACATTTGCTTTGTTTTTAAAGATGTAATGGGTAAATGGTGTGATATATTTGCATGAGGAAAGGCATGTTAGGTCTGTATGTTTTACTCACTGATTAAATACTAGTGGATATGGTTATTTTTTTTAACATCAAATGTATTGTTTATATGGCTGCAAATATATCTTGAGCAAAGCATTCAAAAATAGGAATATGTTTCATTGAGTGAGAATATTACTTGCCTCATTTTACGTATTAACATTACTCTACATCTCTTATCAAACACAGATGTCAATATAGCTTAAATCATCATTTAAAATGTCTAGTGCAATAAATCTGTAGCTGCATATTTCTAACACATGGTCCAGACCCTTTCCTTCAAAGTTGTTCTTCGGGTTCAGGGATATGATTTGTCAAGCAATAGTAGTCAGTTGCTTGGAAATTTCTTCTTATTTTCTTCTTCACTGTGAAAAACAAATGTGGCAAGAGAAGCACAAGAGGGACATGTTAGTAGCTGATCACTATTTTTTCATCTGTCCATGATGCACTACTGGAAGGAACAAGAGTTGGATCAATGGAAAAATGGAATACATTAAAGGATACTAATAAGAACACATAACCATGCACAAATGTTATACAGTTTATGAAATATGAAGTAGCTATAGAAGTGATGGAATCTTGCTATTGGTGTCAATTGAATAGCTTACTGTGAATGTGACACCTGTTATAGCCCAGGACTCAGATTCTAATGCTGTACCATGAGGCCCATGTTTGATAGCATCCTTAGGTAATTCCTGGTTTAATGTTTTCTTAGGCTGACAGTCCATTAGTTCAGTTGAAGTAGCTTCTTCAGAGTGAGAGTCTGAGTCTTGAGCTATGACAGTATCCAAGCAAATACTGTTCAATACATTTCTTTTAATTTATTCTTGTTCTATCATGCATTTGCAAAAATGATTTTGCAAGATTCTTGTAATTATAATGCAAGAATATGAAATTTTGAGTAGATTCTTTGCAAAGAAATATCTTTACATAATAGCTTATGTTCATTATTTTAAAAAACTTTTGCAAAGAGGTAAATATAATTTAGTGCATATAATTAAGGCTAGTGCGTATAATCAATTCCAGTTGCAATGTATGTGTTTGAAAGTTGGACCATAAGAAAGACTGAGTACCAAAGAATTGAGGCCTTTGAACTATGGTTGCTGGAGAAGACTTCTGCAAGTCCCTTGGACTGCAAGGTGATGAAACCGGTAAGTTCTAGAGGATATCAATCCTAACTGCTTTTTAGAAGGCCAGATCCTGAAGATGAAACTCAAATACTTTGGCCACCTAAAGAGAAGGAAGGACTCCCTGGAGAAGAGCCTAATGCTGGGAAATATTGAGGGCAAAAGAGAAGGGGATGACAGAGAATGAGGTGGCTGGATGACATCACCAAAGCAGTAGGCATGAGCTTAAATGGACTCCAGAGAATGGTAGAGGTCAGGAAGGCCTGGAGGAACATTGTCCATGGAGTCGTGATGGGTCAGACACAACTTCGCAACTAACAACAACAACAAATATAATTTATTCATAAGTTATGCCAGAATCTGATGATCCATAATACTTAATGGTCATTTGTGCTTATAGATATGTAAAGTATATGTATATAATTTCCCCCCAACAGAAGATAATGTATTTGCAACACATATTTTCCTTATGTGATTTTCTTCACAACCATTTTTATGGAGGATAGAAGGAAATGATAAATTATTTCTTGTTTTTCATGAACAAAATTCCAAATCACACTATTGATGAGTTTCAAACACAATATTGGCATCAGGGCCAAATAAAAGATCCAAAATAGAGAATAATATTCTGGGTTTTCCAGACTCTAGAGAACTTCAGAGTTTCTTCCCCTCCATCCTTGTTTACATGTTTGCTGATCTTATTTAAACTGGTATTGCCCATGTGAATTTTTTTCTACCATTTTTAATCGAGATCATTTTCTTATAGATTTACTTAATCGCTAGCCAATAAATAGTCCAGGAGCCTAGAGAAATGAATTTCCAAATGAAATGAATGGGAAAAATGCAACGAGCTAAAATAAGAATGTTTCCTTTGATGAAGTAAAGCTTCAGCTGCTCCTGCCCTTAGTTCTTGCCGTTGCTGGCCTGAAGGCCCAAAGAGAGAGCATCACATAGGCACAGCTGAGCCTAAAAAATGTCTGTTCCCACAGAAAAATAATAATAGGGTGACATTCAAACCAGTAAAAGCCGAGTGTTTGGAAAAGATTTAGTTGACAAAAAGAACAAAAGGAAATTGCTCTCGGCCCACTTGTTGCTCATTGACCTGAATATGCTTCCTCTCTTTGATTTCTGGCTCCTTTGAAGCCAGTCACATCTTGCTAGCTCACCTTGACTGGTGGACCAATAGGTAGTTTTGCAAACATTTAGCAAGGCAATAATTTAGAAGAGGAAAAATGAATTTCAAACCACGTAACTATAAGGAAAAGAGATTGATGAAATATATAACGGGTAAATTATGAAGTGGGTTGCTAGGCTATGAATTATGTCAATGATTTATATATACAAAGTTATATTTTTTTTAATTTAAGAACCACCCATCTTTCTCACAGATAGATTCTGGGGGGGGGGAGTGGTTTACAATAAAATACTAACAGCATAGAAAACAATATGTAAAATTTAGCCACAGAATGTTAAAAATTGATTAAAAGTTGAGGGAAGACTATCAGGCACCAGCCAGACCCAGGGCTGCATACTCCTTTGCACACTCCAAACAAGGGTGCACAGCCATGTTTTTTGCCTTTATGGAAGACCAAGAGAATGGGGCCCCAGCCATACAATCCATGTTTCAAACTTTGGTCATTTGTCTGAATGCAGCAGTTAATCTCCAAGCTGGACTTTTCTTGCTTAGACATCTGCTGCTGGGTGAAAAAAGCTGGCTGCCTTGGGGTCCTTTTATTGCTGATTGAGCATCATGTTAGTTTATGATACATATATTGAGTGACGTTCTGTGCTTAGAACCAAAGCTAAGTGGCCTATTGTTCTATGGAGGTGAAAGTCACATGGTTGGAATGATTAATGACAACAGATGCTCTGGTCAATAAGTGACGAACTTACATATGTGAGCTGGCCTTATGATGTGATGCTGCTTTGAGTGGGTTTTTTTTAAAAAAAATTCTAACTGAATTAACTTATAAAGAGTGTGTAATTTTCCTTGCCATACAGTGAGAGGAGTTTGGCAATAAAGTCCAATGAAATTAGAGATTGTCACTTACCTAATAAATTTGCATGCAGAAAAGCCAAATGGTTTCCTTTCAGATATTTATAGAATTTGACAAAACAGGATGCTAATGCTGAAGTCAGCAATAGCTGGGTCTTGCATTGGTAATGCCAATGAAAGGTGGCTCCTTTTTTTGATTGGACATCAAGGATGTAAGTATTACTGCCCTCTTAGACAAAATAAGCTTTTTCACTGTCTTTTCTTCTTTCTTTGCAAGTCCAAAATAACAGACCTCAAAACAGTTGAGGTATGAGACTTCCTGGGCGGAGCTTACTGATGGAAGCAGCTTAACATAGCTGCTCCCAAGTTCCTGGTCGCGTATCTATTTAGATGATCGTCTATCAGACGTCTAACAGGTTTCTTACTCTTCGGGCAAGAAGGGAAGAAGATTAGTTCTGCTGTGCAAATGCCCTTTGATTTTTGCAGCTTCTGTGTCTGCGGAGAGAGGGGGGCCAGCCAAAGGCAGAACGGCATCCGTGCTGGGAATCTCCAACTGCCGTTGTGCAGTACAAAGTAAGAATCCTCCCACTCAGATCAAAGTTTGAACTATTTGATTTTAATATGAGCTGAGCTCGTATGCGAGGACTTTAATTGTTTATCCAAATCCTAGCTTCATTTTTTACAAGATCTTCTTTTGTAAATTTATCTACTAAAAGAGGCATTTAAAATGGCGATGAGCCTGCTGGATTCTTCCGTAACAATGATTATTTTCTTATTCTCCTTGTTAAATTCTACAGAGCTTTAAAACTTCAAAGGAGAGGAGTGATTTATTACTCTGCCTCACAGCCGGCCAGCAGAGTCTTACTAATTAGTTTCACTTTTACAAGACTTTCTTTCTTCCGTTAATTTTTGCTAATTTAGAGACACTTAAAATGGATGAATATGCTGAACTGTCTCGTTACAATGCTTATTTTCTGAAACCTTTTGCAAAGTCCTACCGAGCCTCAAAACTTCAAAATAAAGGGGGAGATTCAGTATCTTTTTCCATAGTTGTAGAGTGGGCCAGTAGAGTTTTATTAATTGCTTGAAGATAAAACTTGGAATGGCCTCAAAACCAAATCCTAATTTGAAACCTCCCCTCAGGCCCCAGGAGCACATCTCCAATACCTAGCACAAAGTCGCAGCCTCCGTTCTCCATGCCCCCTGCTGGAGATTTCCTAATGAAAGAATTCTTCTTGAGGGAATTAAATGAGGCTCTCAACACCCAGACAATTAAAGTGGAAGGCAAACTTAAAGACTTTAAAGAGGAGCTAAAACAGGAGCTAAAACAGGAGATAAAAGAGGAAATAAAAGAACTTAAAGAGGAGTTGTATGATAAAATTGATGTCAGGGTTGTTAAAATCAAAGATGAAATGCTGGGGCTTGTAACTGTACTGACAGAACATGTTTCCGGAATTGAAGATAGTCTAGAGGATCTTAATGAAGCTAATATCAACTTGACATTGAAAACAGAGGTAGTGCAACAAAAAGTTGAAAATGCTGAAAAAGAAATTATTATGATACAGTACAGGCAAATGGAAATGGCATTAAGAGTAAGGGGGTTGCGTGAAGAAAAACAGGAGAACCTGAAACCATTTCTTTCAGAAGCTTTTGATTGTCTGGTGGGAAGACTGGGGGCTAAGTTTGACTGGCAAATCGATAAAGTTTACCGTGTTAACTCTTGGCTTGCAAAGCAGAAGCAGCTCCTTCGAGACATTGTTATATATTTCGCTACAAGAGAGCTCAGAAACACAATATTACAAGAGTCTTATAACACTAAGCTCCAAATTGGGGGTCAAGACCTGACTGTTTTGAAAGAGATGCCACCTCAAATGCTATGAGCCAGGAGAGATTATGCTTTTTTAGTTGAAGAACTTAGAAACCGCCAGATACAGTACAGATGGGATGCACCATTTGGCATTATACTTACATTTGATAGGCAAAGATATCGTCTCAACTCCGTATGGAAAGCCCAAGATTTTTACCATAACATTTTGATGGCTGGACATCCTGCACCATCTGGACCTGGACAAAGACCACAAGAAGGACAGGACAGACAGCAAACCACACAACTACCAGATAAGATGGATCATCTCTCTCTCCTAGAAGCGCAAGGTGTTATGGAACAAAGACCTAGCCGTATGATTACTAGATGAATGGAGAAACAAGCTAAAAGGCAACAACCTCAACAACCACTATTGGGTGATTGGAATGGTGTGATAGACACTAAGAGAGATAAGAAGACTTCTCGCCCAAATACTAAGATGCGAGCAAAGCTACCCAAACCGTTTTTTGACATGATGGATGACTTTGAACTGAGAGATATCTGGCGAGAAAGAAATGCAGAGGAATATGATTTTACCTTCTTTTCTGATAGACATCAATCCCTTTCTAGGATTGATTTCATACTAATCACTAATGATTTGCTTTCTAGGGTGAAGAAGACAAAGATTGCGGCTAGGGTCCTTTCGGATCATAACCCAGTTTGGATGGAATTGGGAGGGGGGGGGTACACACAAGAAGGTCTTGGAGATTGAATGAAAACTTATTTAGATATGAAAAGTATATCAATGATTGTAAAAAGTTGCTAACCGAATACTTTGTTTTTAATATGAATAAGGGTACACCTATGGAATTCGTATGGGATGCAAGCAAAGCGTATATGAGATGAGTACTGATAAATATAAATAAAGCACAAAGACATAAACAAGGGGTAAAATGAATAGAATTGGAAGAGGAAATTAAGACGAAAGAGCTGGAGTTAACATTGAATCCAGGCAATACAAAAGTCAAGGAAGCAATTGCCATATTAAAATCTCAATTTGATATGTTGATCTCTGACCAGGTAGCTACTAGTTTGTTATATGCAAAATACAATACTTTCTGCAATGCAAATAAACCTGGCAGATGGTTAGCTTATCAGATTAGGAAAAAAAAGGAAATCTCGAAATATATCTAAATTGACCTATAGAGGGAAGGAGGTGTTTCAACAGGAGGAGATTCAAAAGGCATTTCGGGAATTTTTTACAGAGTTGTATAAGGGGGATAAAATTAATGGTTTAGATATAGACAAATATTTAGATAAAGAAAAAATACCCTTAATTAAAGAAGAGCACAGGCAAAAATTGAATCAACCAATAACCTCGGGGGAAATTCTACAGGTAATTAAGCAATTAAAGTCAGGGAAGGCACCAGGTACGGATGGCTTGACAGCGGTTTACTATAAAAATTTACAGTCAGAAATGGTAGAACCTCTTAGAGAATTATTTAATAAGATTCAAACTGAAGGCAAGGTGCCTCCATCTTGGAAGACAGCTTTTATATCTTTGATACCCAAAGAAGATCAAGATACTACTCAACCCAAAAACTATAGACCTATTTCATTACTTAATGTAGATTATAAAATTTTTACTAAAATATTAGCAAATAGGTTAATGCTGGTTATTCAACAATTGATACACGCTGACCAAACAGGTTTTATACAAGGGAGACAAATGAAAAGTAATGTTAGATTAGTTATTAATGCATTAGAATATTTGGGAAAGAACAATCAAATTCCTGCTGCGTTCATATTTTTGGATGCTGAGAAAGCCTTTGCTCGAGTTAATTGGCAATTTCTGTTGAAGATATTGCAAAAAATGCAGATAGGAGACAGTTTTTTACAGTCAATTAAAGCAATATACCAACAGCAAACAGCTCAAATCATAGTCAATGGAAGCTTAACAGACTCTTTTCAAATTGGAAAAGGTACAAGACAGGACTGTCCTCTGTCCCCACTATTGTTTATTATAACTTTGGAAGTATTGTTGAATAAAATACGGGGCTTGGATGGTCTAAAAGGAATTAAGATTAGGCAGAAAGAATACAGAGTGCGTGCTTTTGCGGATGATTTTGTCATAATATTGGAACAACCGCAGGAATCCAGTATGGTTTTAATGAATATGATTAATCAATACGGTCAAGTGTCTGGTTTTAAAATAAACCTAGGGAAAACAAAAATATTAGCTATAAATATGAATAGTAAACAAAAGGAAGAATTAGGAGGAATGTTAGGATGTGAGGTAGTCAAAAAGGTCAAATATCTTGGAGTTAATATTTTAATCTCAAATGGGAAATTATATAAGTATAATTATGAACCACTCTGGCATAGTATACAGATAGAGATGAAAAAATGGGAGAAATTGCACTTATCTTTTCTGGGTAGAATAGCGGCAGTGAAAATGAACATTTTACCAAAATTTTTATTTCTTTTCCAAATGTTACCTATACTCAAAAAAGATGCGAATCTTTTAGAATGGCAGAAGGGTATCAATAAATTTGTATGGGCAGGAAAGAAGCCGAGGGGAAAGCTGAAAATAATGCAAGATGCACGTGAGAGGGGAGGCTTGAAACTACCCAACCTAAAACTATATTACGATGCAGTGGTATTATCTGTAATTAGTGATTGGATCGATTTAACCAATGACAGGATATTGAATATTGGTATGATCTGGTATATGGTTGGCATGCTTACCTGTTATTCAACAAAAAATTGGACAAAAATTTTAAAAGTCATATTTTAAGAAATGCTTTACTGCGGGTCTGGAAAAAATATCAACATTAACTAAATGACAAGATACCCATGTGGGCAATTCCTAGACATGCAATTGAAAATATGAATATAGCACAAAAACAGGATAGAATTACTTATAGACAGCTCCTCATCTTGGAAAGGGGGGCACTACAACTAAAATCCTTAGAGGTATTGAGAGAGGAGAATGCAGTTCGAACATGGTTCCAATATGGGCAATTACAGGCCAGGTGGAAAATAGATCAAAAAATTGGTTTTATCCAAGTTGAGGATAATCTACTTAAACAAATAAGAGACCAAAGTTTAATGCATATAAAGAGGATATATAATGTATTAATACAGATGGATTCAGAAACAGAATTAGTTAAAGATTGTATGGTAAAATGGGCTTAAAATATTGAAGAACCCATAATGTTGGATACATGGGAAAGAATTTGGGTAAGAAATGTGAAATTTACACAAGCTCAAAACCTGAGAGAAAATTTTTACAAGATGTTCTATAGATGGCATTTAGATCCTAAAAAGTTGGCTTCTATGTATCCGAATTTACAACCCAAATGTTGGAGATGTGGTTCTCTCGATGCTACATATTTCCATATATGGTGGACTTGCCAAAAGGTTAAGGCATTTTGGATAAAAATATGGCGGATTATGCAAAATATTTTTAAAAGAAGGATAAAGTTTACTCCTCAGCTATTTTTGTTAGGTATAAGTACGGACTTTACAGTGGTAGAGATTAATTTGATTTTGTACCTAATAACGGCAGCAAGACTGTTGGTGGCGCAATATTGGAAGAAGGAAGACTTGCCTACAATTCAAGAATGGACATTGAAAGTTACAAATTTAGCCGAGATGGCTAAAATATCTGCATATCTTAAAGACCACTCAAATGAGAGATATAAACGAGACTGGAAAAAATGGATTGATTATATACAAAATAAATACGGGACTAAGAAATTCCAGATAGCCTATGCTTAAGACCAGGAATGATTTAAGTTGTTTAAAGCTAGTTTAGCAAGAAGGAGCTAAGCTCAATTTAGAGATGTTATTAATTTCTTATTCTTTTCTCTTCAATATATTTTAGACTGTGTTTGTTAAAAATCTATACCGTGTACGGGTTCTGGGAAGTTGGGGGGGGGAAGGATGTGGGGGGTTGGGGGGGAGGGTGAGGGGAGGGACAGATTTATATTAGGTTAGACAAGATGTGTTAGATCTCAATGTAATGTGATTTCACATGTATACTGTTCCTTTTTTTAAAATTTCTCTTTAAAAATAGGATAGGCCAAGTATATTGATATGTAGCGGAAATACACCAAGGAGTGGAGGAGTGGGAAAGAAGAAAGATGGGTAGAGAGGGATGGGAGAGAGGGTGGGAGGTGAGAAGGAAGGAGGGAGTAGATGTGGGGAGAGGAGTGGTAGAGGGGGAGGGGAAGAAGGGTAGAGGGGGATGATGGAGGGAAGATAGAAAGTTGGAGGGTGGTGGAAGAAAGAGGTGTATGGAGAGCGGAAGAATTATATTGGGTTTCTATTCTCTGGGGCATTGTTGACAAGAGGAATTGATGCAATTATTGTTTAATGCTGTATGGCATTGGTTATGTACAGTATACATGTGAGTGTATGAAAATGAAAATAAAAAAATAATTTTTTTTTAAAAAAAGGATGTAAGTATTACTGCCCTCTTAGACAAAATAAGCTTTTTCACTGTCTTTTCTTCTTTCTTTGCAAGTCCAAAATAACAGACCTCAAAACAGTTGAGGATACAATTTAGTTAATAGGCTAGTGCCATGGAAAATGTTGTAGGAGAACTGAGGGGACAAATGGCTTCCAGAATGAAACATTGAAAAAACATTACATTGGCACATATGTGACAAAAGAAGAGGCATTAAATGAACATCTTACTTCATGCATCTTTTCAGAATCTTAAAAAGGCCTTTGTTAGCACGGAAGTTAAAAGGTAAAGGTAAAGGTTCCCCTCGCACATATGTGCTAATCGTTCCCAACTCTAGGTGGCAGTGCTTATCTCCTTTTCAAAGCGGAAGAACCAGCACTATCCGAAGATGTCTCCATGGTCATGTGGCCGGCATGACTAAATGCTGAAGGTGCTGGAACACTGTTACCTTCCCACCAAAGGTGGTTCCTATTTTTCTACTTGCATTTTTACATGCTTTCGACCTGCTAGGTTGGCAGAAACTGGAACAAGTAACAGAGCTTACTCTGTTATGCAGCACTAGGGATTAAAACCGCCTAACTGCTGACTTTTCTGATCGATAAGCTCAGCAATTTAGCCACTGAGCCACTGTGTTCCTAGCACTGAAGTTAGCATTTACTAAATAGGGAATAAGAGGAATCTTTAAGAAAAATAATAGAAAGATAGTAGGAAGATAAAATTGTTGAATAAAATATGAGTGTAGAAAAATAGAGCAGTAATTGATACAATATTCCAAAACTGAAAGTGAGAAACTCAAAGATATCCTTATACATTGGTTAGCAGTGTATAGTATAGTTAGTAAATTGAGATTTTGCTATTTTTAAGTCAGTGGTGAAATCCTCCCGGTTTGGCCCAGTTTGGCTGAACCAGCAGGGATGATTGGCATCAGTTCTCCAAACCAGTGGCAAAAGTCCCTGGTGGCCCTGCCCATGCTTGCCTGGTCGCCCTGTCACTGCTCACCTCTTCTGGCCACTCAACCCACCCACCCAATCTGAATATTTCTCCCTCCATTCACAGCAGAGCTGCTACAGCCTGTCCCTTTAAAGTAGACCCAGGAAGAGAGGAGGCTGGGGGGGGGGACCATAAAGGGAACAGAAGCTCTGCTGTGAATGGAGGAAAAACGTTCGGATTTTCTCTGGCACAGAATTCAACATTAAATGCAGCAGAGACAATCTGAATATTTCTCCCTCCATTCACAGTAGAGCTGCTGCAGCCTGTCCCTTTAGGGTACTTCGACCCCGGGGAGGGAAGGGGCCAAGGAGGATCATAAAGGGAGCAGCAGCTCTGCTGTGAATGGACTCATACACACATTTTTTCCTACTGGGTTCTGTGGGTGTGGCTTGGTAGAGGTGGGGGCATGTGACTGAGTGGGTGTGGCCATGAGTGACATCAAGTTGGCAACACCACTCAGTCACAGGATCCCATCACCAAGCCATGCCCACAGAACTGGTAGTAAAAAATGCTG
This sequence comes from Thamnophis elegans, assembly GCF_009769535.1. Classification (NCBI taxonomy): domain Eukaryota; kingdom Metazoa; phylum Chordata; class Lepidosauria; order Squamata; family Natricidae; genus Thamnophis; species Thamnophis elegans. The sequence goes on from NC_045546.1 coordinate 35,833,846, forward strand.
AATTTCACCACTGGTTCAAGTTCTATGTTGTATGATCCCTTGTTTTGTTAAATGTAATTCTGCACAAATAATGTTAGTCAGAATGAAAGACACATTTGTTACATGTGAGTCAAGAATTTTCCAAGACAGTCTAAATACTTCCTTGAGTTCAAAAATACTGATCACAACATCTATTAATAGAATATAGTTCGCTCAGAAGCATTAAAATCAGAAATAGGGAGTTTTTCCACATCTGTTATAGAGTCATACAAGGTAAAGCTTTCTAAAAGGAAGGCAAAGGAATTTAGTGGGGCCATAAAGGTTAGGAACAAGAACAGAACATGTTTCTACAGAGGATAAATTATGTTTTGGAAAGTGTTACTGATGTTCTTCCACACAAGTGTCTTTCAAATAGTCATCAAAAGTTGGGCTTACCTAAGTGACAATGATATACTTTTCTTTCCTCTCATAGCTTGGCAAATCTATTCATCAGAACTCCTTCCATTTTCTTCTTGTAAACTGTTGATAGACAGAAAATTAAAATTAATTCCATCAGCTCAGCCCCATGTGGCTTAAACATTAACTGCATTTATTGTAGGGTACAGTACATAGGTTTCTGCTTTCTATTTCCTCCTCCCGCCCATCTGTATGACAATCACAAAGAAGAATTTTTTGCACATGCAACAATACTATTAACACACTGGCAACCCTCTGGGAAGTGTAAGTCATTTGAGAGGTTTGTGTAAGGCTGCCACATAGTCATAAATGTCATATTTTGGCATTTAACAAATAAAACGGTAGCTATATATATGCATATGCCTTTATAACCTGAGATGACACACTGAAACTATCTTCCTTGACTTTTAAAATTCGTTATTCAGATGACTCCAGATGTTAAGTTAAATCCCTAGCATCTTTGTAAATACAAATCTTTCAGCATTCCCGAGCAGAAAAAAAGGACTTCATTTTTATGAAGGTCATCTTGGTTCCGCCCCCCCTCCACAAACAACATGGGTTTCTGTATTATTACATTGTCTGTCCCATGTGTCCAACTCTGTAGAATGGAAAGCAATATTCTCTGCACATATTTATAGTTACGCTTGGGGTCCATCTGCATCTGAAGAAAAAGAAAGCCTGTCTTCCCTCTTGTCACCATGTCCCCTTTGCCAGTATTGATCCTTTTTAATGTCAATTAAATAGTCATAAGGACATTGAAAACTTCAGGCTTAACAACAATATTGGCCAGTGGTATCTTGCACAAAATGTTCAGCAGACATGATTTCGTAAACAAGGACAGATGTGTTTGTTTTAATAAATTTTGCTGGGGAAAAAAAGTCCATTAAGGAAACAAAACTTTTTCCAAAGTTCACAAAGTCCTGTCTATTTCAAGAAGATGAAGGAGGAGCCAATGTTGTGATGTCACAATGTGCTGTCTTGATACTCTGAGACTGCCATTGACACTTTTGCCGCTGGACGGTCCATTGAGACCTAAACTGTTCTGTAGAGATGGTGATCAGGAAGACGAAGTCTTGCTGGTCTCAGGGACATCGCAAAGTCCCTGATCGACCCAGGGGAAGTGCTTCAAGCCGGCAGTAAACAGGCAGCCCCCAGGTGATGAAATCGGGATGGGTCTGGAAGGAAGTGAAAAGAGAAAGTGAGTCCATCTGGTGAGGTATTTTTCTATTTTGTGAAAGACTGCCCAAAGAATTTTTTTTAAGGCAAATTAGATCCTTAAGCAAAAGAATTGAGCAGCGAAATTAACTCATATTGCTTTGCAAAGCTTTTTTTCTTTGTAACTATTCTTTGTGGATTGAGGTGCTCGCAACATTTCTTATTTTTCCTCTTAAAGTGAACAGATTGATTTTTTTCTTCTGCTTTTTGTTGCTTTATTTCTTGACTTCTGGATTAAAATCTTCCTTCTTATTTTAACAATTCTTCCTATTACTTGTTATTAAAAGAAATCTAAAGAACTTTGTTTCCTATAAGCCAGAGATAAATATTATAAAGTGAAAAGTAGCAACACTGCTACTCGAAGATCAGAGGCTGGAGTTTTTGAAGCAACATATCTCTTATCTTTCCTTCTTTGATTTCACTGACTTTGTAGCTGAAGGGTTTGCAACTTGTTTACAGAAACTGTTTACAGGGAAAGGGCATGAATTGTTTCACAGGTGCCTTTGAGAACTATTTTGGCAAGGGAAAAAAAAGGGGGGGAATAGAACTCTTCTCCTTTGAAGAGCATAAAAGAACTTGTGTTCAAGTCAACCTAAAATAAAAATAAAATAAAAGAGGCCTGGAAGGCTAGAGTCGCAGTGGCTATTAGTTTTTTCTTTTTCTTTCTTTCTTCTTTTTTGGAAACATGGATCAATATTCAGATGAGGAAACCTTAAAATTCCAAAATATCTTGGCTGGAATTCAAAATCTATTGGAAGGATATGGGATAATTGAGAAGAGGCTGGAAAGACTAGTCTTCCTCACAGCAAAAGATGATGGGGTTGGAGTCCCAAAAATTAAAGGGGAGAATGAAGATATAGAAGATAAAGACAAGACAATAGATGGATTTATTAATGGAGCAAATGTGGGTGAAAGTGGAAAGAAGGGAATATGGAGAAAGGAATTCGATGAGTTGGAGCTCTACCCCAGATTCCAAGATACAGAAGAAAAAAAATGGTAATGATGATGGACTTAAGAAGAGAATTTTTTTCAGAAGCAAGATTGACAACCAAAGACAAGCTAATTTTAGTAGCAGCTGGAGGGCAACGAGATTACCTGAGAGATCCTTCAAGCAACAAAGTGCAGAGAGAAGTCTATAAAAACCTTATAAAGGAGATAAAAAGAAGACTGACACCACAATTGGCAAGAGAGATAAGACTGTTTTGTTACTGGAAAGATACAGGTTGACAATGAAAGTTGATAATAAAAAATTAGTTGATTTTGGTGATCAATAAGTAGGAATTTAGTAACTCTTAGATTGTTTTAGATTGTTATTAAATGTTTATTCATTAACAAATAATTAACTATAATAACAATAATGAAATTATAATGGATACAGCTTAGTGATATATACATGTACTGGCAAACTAGTAAAAGCAATTTGGATATAAATTGCAAATTGTGACTTGGGAAACAGACCTATAAATTTTATTAACAATTTTTTATTTAGATCTTGTCATAAAGGTGTAAGGTTTTTTTTGGAGGGGGGGGTGTCTGATGAAAGGAGATGGGACATAAATAGTAAATGATTTTTAGCCAATTATAATAACAACAAGGAAATGTCAATGGACATTGTTTAATAATATATACATGCTATGGTATTGGCAAAAGTAACTTGTATATAAATTTTAAACAGTGAGTTGGGGGGAAAAGGGAAGGGAAAGGCTTAGAAACTTTATTTATTGACTTTTACTTAAAATATGCTGTAAAGGTGTAATGTTATTGGAGGATTTTTTGAAATAGCTAATGAATGCCATTACATGGTTTTGTCTTTAAGTATGAATGATTTGAGGTAAAAAAGCATGTTCAAATAATTGTCGTCAAATGAGAATTGTGGTACATTGATAGTAAGATATACAAAGATTTTTGATTTAAAGTGTATAATCTAATATGTACTATAAGTAATGGCTGTGGAAGAAATGCATGAAAGTTATCTGTAACCAATTGACACGCTTTCTACAAGATGTAATGAAGGACAATTCTTTTTTTGTGTTTTTGTTCAATTAAAATAAAAAAACTTTTTTAAAAAATGAATATGCTAATCTCAAACCCTAGAGAAAAAATTGATTTATTTAGAATATATACATTGCACTTTTAATAAAAAATAATAAGGAGGCCCCATATGGGTTCCCAACTAGGTGCTGCATGTCTTTTCCTAAGACTTTATATGTAGCTCTCAGCTTTTGGATCAGATATTATCAATTTTTAACCATTAAAATTAAGTGATTTTAAACACAGATAAAGTGGTAAGCAATAGAAAAATAATGAGTGTGTATCAATAAAACTTTCTTTTGGGATAAATGGAGCTCTTTAAGAAAAAGAAAAAAGTATGTGGGTTTTTTTGAAAAAAAAAATGGGGACCAAGGTGAATGATGGGGTTCCGCAAGTCTGCAGCTACAGAGCCTAGCATGGATCATGTCCTTGTCATGCCCCTGTTGGAGTCTGAATCGGAGGGGGAACACGAACGGCTGATTGAGAGCGGGAGAGTGGCTCCGTTGGCTGTGGAGAAAACTGGGGAAGGGCAAAGTCAGGCTGGGCAGAGCAGGGGAGATGTAGAGCAAGGGAGAGGGGATTCAGATGGAGACCAAGGGCCACCCCCTCCCCATCCTAGGGCATGCAGGGAAGAACGGAGAAGAGAGCAGTGTGGGTTGCATGGCTTACGAGGGAGAAAAGGGCCCTGATTCTCTTCACAAGGCACACCTGGGGATGGAGTTTAAAGGCAAGGAAAATGAGAGGGGCAGTTGTAGGGAACAAACACTGAGTTAATCTGGTGTTAATTGCTTATCTGAGTTCCTGGCATCATCCCCACTGGTTTGATTTACTGCCATGCTACTTCACTTCTGAAACTCCTTATCTTGCTTGCCCTGCCAGATTAATGACCTTATCTTGCCTTGTTGGATTTATAGTTGGAAGCTTTCTGCTTACAATGTTTGGATTGGAGTATTTTCAGCCAAAGGCTGTTATAAGTTTGTGGATGAGTTTTTCTCCAGGCCGGAGAGTTGAAAGGGATGTTGGGAGCACAGTTGGTGTTAATAAAGGGACTCATACCAGTTCTCTGGCTATGTTACCTTTGTGCCATACCCTAGGTCAGTGGTTCCCAAACTTGGCAACTTTAAGACTTGTGGACTTCAACTCCCAGAATTCTCCAGCCAGCTCAGCTCTGCTGGCTGGAGAATTCTGGGAGTTGAAGTCCACAAGTCTTAAAGTTGCCAAGTTTGGGAACCACTGCCCTAGGTCATCGCAATCCTATTATAGATTGTGGAACTTCAGGATTTTAGCTGTACGTCTCATTTGCAACCTTGCCTCTCTTGTTGATACCTTTGTAATATTATAATATAGGTTATAAAGTCATAAAATGAATTAAAGCCTAAAAAACAACAATGGCACCTCATATTCATTTTATATGAAACAAGATCAAGGATGGTGAAATGTTTTTTAAAAAAGGTATAATCTTTTTTGCATGAGTACAATAGGATAAAAGGAAAGGGTCCAGAAATTTGGTACTGTAGCAATATTGACTTGGCTGACTAGAGATAGCATGTGGACTTAAGCATATTCAATTAAAAAAGATTGCTGAGAATCTATTTTTCAGACCTCAATCTGCCAACTTTTTGAATCAATACTTCTATTCAGACTAATCACAAGGTGACTGCAGTCTGCCAAATGGAGAAGACAGCCAAGTCTACAAAACGTATCTTTAAAAGGAAAATATGCTTACTTTCTTACCACAAAACTTGAAGAATAAAAAAAGAATCATCATGAGAGTTTCATACAACCACGACAATCTGAAATATATATATATATATATATATATATATATATATATATATATATATATATATATATATATATATGTGTGTATGTATGTATGTATGTATGTATGTATGTATGTATGTATGTATGTATTTTCAAAGCCAGATCACTTTGAAATCCATTCATGGCAGCCTAATTGTCATAAGCATAACCCAAGGCTACATAAAGACTACACGAAATGGATCTCACTTATTTCAGAAGAAAGTACATTTAGTAATAACAAAGGCATTTGCATTTTACAGAAAGAAAGCCCAATAACAAATCCTGTTTGTAAATCTGAAGTTTTCCCACTACTTCTTTCACTACTGAACTTAAGGGGCTGCTGATGGTGGAGGAACTGTTTAAGAGAAAAAGATAGAATCGAACTTTTCAGCAAAAATGCTAAAAATTGTAGTTGTTGTTAGTTGCAAAGTCATGTCTGATCCATCATGATCCCATGAACAACATTCCTCAAGGCCTTCCTGTCGTCTACCATCCTCTGGAGTCCATTTAAGCTCACACCTGACTCCATCCAGCCACCTCATTCTCTGTCATCCCCTTCTTCTTTTGCCCTCAGTCTTTCTCAGCATTAGGCTTTTTTCCAGTGAGTCCTTCCTTCTCATTAGGTGGCCAAAGTATTTGAATGCTAAAAATACTAAATACTAAAAAATAACTGTCTGAAGCAAATACATCAACTGTAATATACATTGAAATAAAGAGGATGTAAATTATAGCCAATGTCTTTTTCACTGGTTTCAGCACTTCTTTGATTCTCAGAAATGTTGGTGTTCATCCTCTGTTCACTATAATTTAAATACAGTAATATGTTTATTAGAAGGACTTCTCCCTTTAATAAGATTCCCTGTCAAATAGGCAGCATGATATCACTGTCTATTTGCTTCCCAACCATTCTCCATCAGGAAAAAGAAAAACTACTGTGAAACCCAGCACATGTTAACCTTTGGTCCAACTGCAATGGCAGTAAATGCCATTCCAATGAAGAGCCACCAGATAAAAAGACAATGACGACTAGCTAGATTGATGTGGAGTATATTGAATACTACTGGATTTTCTTCCTCCCTGTATGTTAGCAACAGATGGAAGGGAGAGAAAAAAGCAAATATGTTTCTTTTCTTTGCTTCTCATTGACAATGCTGATGACAGCTGTGTTTATCAGTCTGTAGGCAGTATGTACATAGCATTCTTGAGTATCACAAAGCTTTCTCAAATCATTTCAATCATTGTCAGTACAATCTTACAGGATACGCCATTATCACTAACATCACCAGACTCGACATGGGCTGAGGCTGAAACACAATGGTTGAGTCTGTATAGATTAGTGAAGTTTAATGTGTTAGCCATGGTTTGTCTTACTTATGTAACCTGTTAGATTTATTAAATAAGTTATGCTTAAACACACAACGATTCAGCATAAAGAATTCAAATGGTGGCTTTTTGAAGTCCATCTAATGAATTAAGAGGTAAAATTTGCAATTCTGTTTTCACATGTTGAAAAATAAGGTACATTTAACTTAATGAGTAGTAATTTTTCCTTCAACTTTTCCTTTTCCTTCAAAATGAAATCCCTCTGAATCTTATTCCTATCCTATCACCACCATCATATCTTGGAAAATGGATCAAACACATAGCCACTTGCTAAACAAATGACTGATTTTATTCTGAGTACCACTGGTAATTCTTGACTTATTAGACTGGAATTTCAGGCACTAAGTGATGCGGTCATGAAGCGAGTCACCACATGACCAGACTTGATTTTACAACTATTTTTACCATGGTCATTAAATGAATCATGTGATTGTTAAGTGAATCTGGTTTTCCCCATTGACTTTGCTTGTCAGAAGCTGGCTGGCAGAGGTGGGTTCCTACTGGTTTGGACCGGTTTAGCTGAGTAGGCAGTAACTTGGCCACCCACGCCCCCGAACCATCTTGTTTTTTGCTTCTTCATGTGCGCAGTAGCAATTTTTTCACTACTGCACATGTGTGCATAGTGCGCATCAAGCGCATGCACGAAGCACATCCCTGAGCAAACCGGCACTAAAAGAATCCAGAACACATCCCGGCTGGCTGGGAAAGTTGCAGATTGTGATCACTGGATTGCAGAAGTCATATGATGGTCACAACCTTGAGAACAGTTAAAAGAAAAAGAAACAAGTGGTCCTAATGAAACCAGGGATAGAACTTGAAACAATTCTGGAAACAACCTTGGACCAAAGCTGGAATATAAAGGAATTTATAATGTCTCCACAATCTCTCTGTAAACCCTAGTTAGAGCTTCCAAGATATAGGGAGTCCAGGAAAATTAAAGCAGAGAAATAGATCCTTCAGATACTGCTATTCCAGTAGTATAGGCAAAACTCTTGCTGGGAATTTGTGTTAAGTTATTTTTTTTAATACAAATTATATGACTGAATATGTAAATTTATATTTTCATTTGTTTGTCAGACTGTATATAAAAATATCACATTTTCTATATTGTTTTTTAATCTGTAAGATTAATTCGAAACTTATAAACAGAACCAAAATTTTCTGCCACTGATTTCACCTGCGTGAAGAAAGATATTTGAGCTAGACTTTAGCAAGTTGCATTTTGTGTAAGAAAATAATAAAAGTTTGGTTTTTTTAAAAAAAAAAAAGATATGTTAGAAGAACGTTGATAACTTCTATGGGAAAAAAACCCCACAATTTTATTGCGGTTAGTTATCCAAATATATGATGGCTATTTAAATCAAATTTAAATCTGCTCAATTCTAAAATCTTTCATTTTAGAATTGAGCATCTGCATAAAAAACAACCAAATATCAAGCTAGAGGGTTAGAATCTGTGACCTTCAAATATACATTTATAATGGTGACATTTACAGATGAATTTCTTAGGTTAATTAAATGACACACTGTGTACAATATTAATCTCAGCTGAACATGTATTTTTTCAGTCTTTTTTAAAAAAGATGTGCTAGATAGTCCTTGTTTGATCCCTATGTATCCTGCTTACTTTACAGTATTTTCAGTCTTAGATTCCAGAGATTATGAATGGATAATAAATGTATAAGTGGGCTCTTACAAAGGCAATATAAAACTATAATACCACTAAGAAAACTGCGTGGGTCTAGTCATCAATTTGGACTGTGATTGCATTTATGATTTTGACACATATATTATACAGAGAAGAATTTTGGTAACCATTTTGCTATGGTTTCATCTAATGTTATGCCAAAATCTTCATTGCAATTTCTCAACATTTTCTTCCTTCTCAATGAAGATTTTGCATTTCTACTTCAGTTTCAGGATACATGAGACTTTTCTTTTGGATGTTTACTTTGCTATTGAATGGGATGAAGGGTGAAGCAAATGACAACAGATGTCCTCTTTCATAAACTTAAATGAGAACGAAAATTGCAAGAGAAAATTTTCTGCATGTGACCAGTTTCAAACAGTTTCCAAATGATGGGCAGTGAAATAAAGGGGACGCTTGGTAAGAGTAGAAAAAATATATATAGGGTTTTCCCCACAGGCACATAACAAGTTGCAAAAGATTCAGGTTGAAAGCTTAGAAATGCACAAAGGGTAGGAGAGATGTGGCATAACTATAGCAACAGGAGATGAAAAACATTTAAGCAGAACCTGCTAAAGTGACTAAAGTTAAGGAAAATGATAGGAACAAAGGATAGTTGAGAAAGAACAAGGCTTTATCAGAAATAAAAAGTTTTAATGTTATAATGCCTTTAATGCTAGGTCAAAAGAAGAGGCAATACTTGGCTCAAATGTGAGGAAAAAGTAAAACAAAAAAGTAGGACAGAAGAAAATTCAGGGAGCTAATGTATTTGTTAGAATTCTATCCTACCTTTTCTTTAGAACTCAAACTAATTTCATTAGCATATTCTTTTATTTTATCCTCCTAGAAGAACTCTGTGAGGTGGGTTGGAAGTTGTCACCACAAATCACCCAGTTAGTTTCCATGGTTAATAGTGGAACTGTACCAGGGTCTTGCCAATCTTACCTCAACTCCACACTAAGTTCACCTAGTATAGTTTCTATAGATGCAGGTAGCCCTCTATTTACAACCACAATTGGAACCAGAATTTCCATTGCTAAGCAGTGTAGTCATTTAGTGAATTGTGCCCAATTTTACAATCTTTTTTGGCATGGTTCTTAAGTGAAACTGGCTTCCCCCATTGACTTTGCTTGTTGGAAGCCTCCTGAGAAGATTGCAAATGACAATCATTGTAAATACATGACAGTTCCCAAGTGCCCTCATTTTGTTTACCTGATCATAAGGACACTGAAATGGTGGCCACGCAGACCACTTGCAAGTTACATTATTAACTTTGAAAGGTTGTTAAATAGTCATAAATCAAGGACTACCTGTATAGATAAAAACTAAGTTTACATGCTGATATGGACTAAATTTAACTGATCAAAGCAGGAAGAGATGTTGTTCACTAGTTTCTCCCATTTTTATGTTGATAAATGGAATCATAAGGCATCTGCAATACAAATCAATCAGGCTTACTCATTACTTCAAATATAGTCTTATAAGCTCCTTTACTAACACAACGTAGATTTTTCAGCAGGAGAAAACAGATGAAGGAAAGATTCACTTGGGACTTTCAAACAAACCCTCCATTTATGTAATATGTGCAAAACAGTCAATACACTGGCAAAGATCCAGAATATTTTATACATTGCTTTTATAAATTGGGGATTTAGTTGTCACAGAAAAATCTGTTTCAGTTACTTCAGGTTTTTCATGTATGGTCTTGTGAAAAACTTAATGGGATTTTTCTTTCATTGACTATTGTGATTCACTATGGTAAGCCATGGTTTCTTTTCACTAAGAAGTAATAATAGCATAAGCTGTGATTTATAAACTATAATGACACAGTTACACATTCAGCAAAGCCAAAGTTAAACTAAAACCCATAATAATACAGATATTTCTCTGGCTCAGACTTTTTTAAATTATGGTCTCTATAAAAATTAAAAGGTATAAGCAAGATCCGGATAAAAACCAGATTTTCTTCAAAATAAAATTTCATAGAAGGAACTGTACTATTAACAGTATCATTTAAAGTAGCCACTAGAATTTAATATAGTGGAAAGAATCCAGCTTTACCACCTTACAATATTATTCATTGAAAAGACCCACAGGATCTTGCAAAAATAATCCAATTACAATAAGTTCATTATGTACTGCTTATTTTAATAGTTTCGTTCCCAGAAAGAGGCTCTTGAGACATAAATTCTGTTAGTCTGGGAAGATAATAATACAGGATTTATAAATGAATAATAACAGGAGAGAAAAAATGTTAATTTGAAAGGTTGGACTCTTTCAGTTGGTTTTAGCTCAAATATTTGGATAGAAGCCAATTCCTTAAAGTTGGGAGGAAAAGCTCCAAACATGTTTGTGATTGTGAACTGTGATTTAGCAGCATATAAAAGACCTTTTATGTACTTTGGAAGGATTAGTACCAGGGAAATCTTCCCAACTTTTTGCCAGAAAGTTATACTTGATTATAGTTTAGTACCTAGAATTTATACCCTCATTGGCTCAAAGTGCTGGTAATTGTTGCCTGCTTGCCTGCCTGCCTGCCTGCCTGCCTGCCTGCCTGCCTGCCTGCCCATCCATCCATCCATCCATCCATCCATCCATCCATCCATCCATCCATCCATCCATCCATCCATCTATCATCTATCTATCTATCTATCTATCTATCTATCTATCTATCTATCTATCTATCTATCTATCTATCTATCTATCTATCTATCAAAGCCAAATACCACTCACTCATCACGAAATCTCCAGAACTGCAAAGCCTACAAACTTGAAATTTGAAACGTATGTTCCTCTTGGCTTCTAGATGCTAAGAGAGGATTTTTCAAAATGACCATAGTATTTCTTATAAAATAATTAACACACTCTGATGTTAAAGAGTTCTACTCCCCCTCCCCACCTGAAAAAAACTTTGTTCCAATTGCCAGTTGCCTTATATTAATACACTGTGATGCTAAGGAGTTAGACATTCTAATCCACCTCCACACCTTAAAAGAACTCTGTTCCAACTGCCAGTTGCCTCACATTCCGTTACCTCAGTTCAAGCTGGCAGACGTTCCACTCTTACCCTCAGGAGTGGTTTGAAGCTTCTTACAGTTCTAAATGTCGGTACCTCACCAAAATGTCTATGCCTTCCACCTATGAAACTGCTTCTAGACTCAAGGTCTTGGGAGCGATACTCCCTTGTGTGCTTCAATCACCAACCACCACTGAGCCAACAGATTGAACCGGAGTGAACCGGATTTCTTCTGCATTGCCTGATTATAGTTTCGTTGTGAAGCACGGGTATCCAGCTAGTAAAACATGTATGAAGGGCACTATATTAAGGAAGGCTGTTCTGAGAAACAGAAACCAATCTTTAGAAGACTCTTATTTCAGTACCATTTTTTAAAAAATTTAATCCATATGAATCTAATATCAAATTTAAAGTTTTCTAGACATGTTTATCAAGTGTAAAACTTGTTCCTCTGGTCTTTCATGCAATACACCAAATCATATTGTAATTGGGAAAAGTCTATTGATCCGTAGCTTCTCAGACATTCTTATTAAGGCATGTCTTAGCTGGAAGGTAATAGTGGAAGTTCTCAGTAGATGAAAGTGAAACACATTACAAACTATTTAATCATGAAATCACAGCTACAGTTTACAAATCATGCTAATTATGGTTTATTAAGTAAACCACAATTGGTTTGTATCACACAATACCTTAAGCAGAAACCAAACCTTATTATCACTTACTGCGTATGAACTAAGTTCCAAAGGCAACACTAGCAATCATTATCCCACTCTTCCCCCTACAGGATTGAGCTGTTAAATTACAACACAGATGTGACTGTGATTCTCAGTGATTTCATATTGCAGAATATTTTGACTGTGTGTTTTCTCTAGTTTCTCACTCAGTTGGATGAAAGAGTTTACTTTCAGAATCTTTTTCAAAAGGAGAAAGAATTGCAGTGAAATTCTCATGGCCAACCATGATCATGATGTTGTTTTTATCTAGTAACAAATAGTCAAAGATATGTAAAATGCTCTGCGTATAATTTTTATTCATTTACTTATTACTCCAATTTATATAGCTGTCCAAGTCATATGACTTTGGGCAATTAATAATAGACTTTCTAACAATGACACCTCAAAATAAGAGATCACATAGGAGCCCTTCTTTGGGCTCTTTCGGATTGAGAATATATGCTGTGAGAAAACCGCTGGGGAATATAAAGATGTACAATTGCAGCTTAACTATAGTATACTTTAAAGGATCAGGATCAATTCACAAGAAATTCACGAGAACTCTGAGAAGGAGGTAAAAATCTGCGCCTGTGGAGAGGGGAGGTGAGAAAAATAGTAAATAACCTCTAGTTAACTATAATAATAATAATAAAGATATGTTAGGGAGAGGAAATGTTAGATGTCCTATTAATTGACTTTTTTTAGAATATGTTATAAAGATATAAAGATATGGCAGATTGATTGAGACTGGGGGAAGAAAAAAATGCCAGCAGGTGGCTATGTTCTTGAAATCTTAATTAAATGAAAATGGTGATATGGTGATAGTAAAATATATAAATTTTTAACATATACAATTCAAACTGAATGGAATATATGTGATTGTGGAAGGAACACACGAAATGTACTTGTGACCAATGGATACGCTTTCTACAAGATGCAATGAAAGATGATTCTTTTTTTGGGGGGGGTGCTTTTTCTGTAATAAAACTAGTTCAAAAAAGTTAAAAAAAAAAGAGAGAAGGAGGTTAAAAAAAACAACAACGCTTTCACGGAGGAAGAAAGAAGACTGCCCAAAGACTGTATTTTTGTGCTCCTCTGTTGCTGGTTTTATTGTCAATAGGGTTACTTCTGCTTACTTTAAGTTTTACTTTTTATCAGCTAAGATAACATGGATAATTTGGCAGCATATGAATGATAAAAGTGCTAAAAAATAAATATTACTAAAGACTGCCTGAATTAATGTGGATAATCAACATTTTTTTATAATCAAGTTTCAGGTATTTGCTTCAAAGAAGACATTTATCAAATGTTTCATCTCATCTGGCTGTTGTTCATTGTTGTTTTAAACCCTAACTGGGAGGCCCCTGGAATGAATTCTGGTGAAGCTATTTAAAATTTTATACCACATATGGTATACGTCATCATTCTTAACTCCTTTTGTTAAAACCTTCATTTTAAAAGCATTTCAGTAGCATCCAGCTCCTTATGAAAACTGCAGTGAAACAGGTGAGACAAATTGATATCTTTTAGCAACTTCCTTTTGCTGTTTGACTATGGGGATATTAAAAGATAATGATAATATGCATTGCTGTTAAATATGTACCGTACTTCTAGAACACCACAGTAAGGTATTGCTACTGATTTGATGCATTTTGAATTGAAGCAAATTATTTGCTTTTACTTTTTCTCAGAAGGCTGATAACAGCCATCAGGTCACAAACATAAAACTTTATGCGAACTATAAGATTGGGATATAAACATCCTACTTTTAGTTGTGAAATAGCTTATCAGAGATATATCTGACATTGAGTTATGATCTGCTTCAGATTTTCTTCATGCCATGAATATTTCAATGCTGATATATTAATGAAGTGCTAAAATCAGCCTGTTCTTCTAGGAGAAGCATGGATATATTCCTATATTAAAATCGAACTCTTTCAGAGAATCCTATATAGAAGAAAATTTGCCGTTGTCCTGAATCAATTCTGAATCACAGTCCCAATGACATCTTTTAGATGTTAAACAAAGAACACCTCATGTTGGGTTTGAGCTCCCCTCTTTCACAAGCACAACTAGAACTGTCCACTCAGGAAGAACTCAAAACATCATATGGAGCCAACATACCATCTTTGGTCCTAGATAGGGTTGGACTATCCCAGATGAATCCTTGTATAATCTGGTGGGCTTTCTGGATTTACAATTCATGCTTCAGGAGCAGATGGCAGTTGTGGCTAGGAGGGTCTTTACTCAAATTCACATTGTGTGTCAGTTATTTCCTTTCCTACATCAAGTAAACCATCTCTCAGTTACTCTTGGTTATTTCCTGTATAGACTATTGCAATGTGATCTACGTGGGATTACCCCTGAAGAGTATCTGGGAACTACAATTGGTGAAGAATGTAGTAGTGCAAGCAGTCCTAGGTGCAACTAGGGTTGCACATGTAACACCTCTGCTATATGAGCTGCCTTGGATACCTCTTTGCTTCTAAGTCCAGTTCAAGGTATTGATTATCACCTTTAAAGTCCTTCATGACACGGGCACAGGTTATCTATGAAACCCAGTAGTGTATTAACTATTAAGCAGACTTAAGGCACTAGGCCCAAAGGGGATACCACAAAGTTGAGAAAGAAAAAAACCCCCAATGAAACTTGGCTTCATTTGTACAGTATGTACAAAGGAGGGAAGCACCAAGATTTGTCAGTGTTTAGGGCACCAGTGAGCATTAATGCCACTGATAAAACCTTCTTATCCCAATCACACCAACCTATCCCACCTGGTCTAGCAGGGAGGGCTTGTTGCAGATCCTATTGGCTAAATAATTTTGAATGGAGGTATCCAGGAAGAAAACCTTCTCTACCATTGTACCTGCCCCATGGAATACCTTATCCCCTGAGATAAGATGGCCTCCGTTCTTCTGGCTTTCTAAAAGAGCATTAAGACCTGTTTTTTCCAAATGGCATGAGGCTTTAACATATTTAACTCTAGTGATTAGAGATATGAGGTTACTCCCTCTGTAATGTTTTACAAAGTTCAATGTTTAACTTTGTTTTAAGTTGTTTTTATTTATGCTTTTATACTACAGCAGTGTTATTTAAATGAGATATGTGGTACATAAATTTGATAAATAAATAAAATAATTCTCAACCCTCCTATGTGATTCAGATTGATCAATTATTATCAAAACCTACTAAGACAAGGGGTGTCAAACTCAATTTAATTGAGGAACAGCAGGATTGAGGTTGACTTTGGGGGGCCAGGAAGGCATGGCTGACTGGGTGGGTGTGGTCAACCTGGTGGGCGTGGCCAGCTTGACACCACTCCCCAAACTATTGACATGTTTCCTCTTCGCACTAGGTAAACTGGGCTGAAGCCACACTCATCCGATGTTTCCTCTTTACAGACCAGGCCGAAGTAATGTGGGCTGACCCCATACATTTTCCATTACGGCCCCATGGGCCAGATCCGACCACATTATGGGCCAGATTCAGCCTGCGCACCTTGAGTTTTACACCCCTGTATTAAGAGATCAAGTACAACAAGAAGGGTCATGCTCCATGAATTCAGGTTCCATCTCAAGCACTCTGTCTGAAAATAGTCTCATTAATTTGCTTCTTCCAGTGCCAGAAGGATCTGTTGCACATAGATCTGGCATTCAGCTTGAGCTTGTTCAGTCACTGGCCCTTGATTTGTAATTAGGAAATTGGAAGCAGAATTGGATGCACACTTCCAGTGTCTGTCCTTATTATGTCCTTGTAACAATTTAGCTCTCATCTTCCACCATACAACCTTAAGAATAGTTTCATAGTAACTGTACTCTTTATAGTTCCATGTCTTCCTACACAACTTACCACAAACGAGCACACCTTCTCTTCCACACTATTTATTGAGCTTTAACAGAGCCTTCATTCAGGTATTACCAGGTTAGTTGCCAGCCCCACTCCCCATCTTTTATTTCAACAGTGAACATTATTCTTCTATTCTCTATCTATCAACTAGGAAACAAACTTCCAATTGAAATCCCTGCATTACTGACCACACCTGGTGGCAGCCACCATTACTCCAAGACCACCATTACGTCTCCTGTAGCAGCATAATTTCTGCAACTATTGCCTTTCACATAATCATACAATGTGAAACTGATGTAATTTTATTACCCTACTAGCTGATAATGCTGAGTTGCCCAGGTATTTATTTATAGGGAAAAAATGTCCAGACTAAATGTAATTTCTAATGTTGGATTTTCCCCCTTACCAGAGGGAGCCCCCTTGTCAAGTACAGTGAAACCATTACCATGGCAACTCCACTGTGCCATTTTACAGCAGTACAGTAGAAGCCATTTTAAGACACAACAGGCTATATCTTAACAGAACACACACACTGAGCAGTTTTAGGTGTGTCTCCCCCCCCCCCCCAGTATTTATTTCCAAAGAGTAAGTCATCTGTATATGAAGTTTGGTTGAAATTGCTCAAGGCGTTCCAGAGTTATGCTGGGGGAAAAAACCACACACACACACACACACACACACACACACACACACACACACACCTCTCTCTCTCTCTCTCTCTGTGTGTGTGTGTGTGTGTGTGTGTGTGTGTGTAGCCTGATTCTTGAAGAATCTAAATGAACGTGATGTTTTTATAAACAGAAATATATCCCAATAGTTTAATTCAGGTAGGCTTTATTTCTGCTAGCTCTTTGTGAGAGCCTATAAGTTAGAGAAGACTAAAAGAGAGATAAATATTTTCTGACATAGACCATGTAAGATGTGACAAAACAGGATAGTTGAGTCATATTTTAAGCATTTTCACTGGTATATTCTATACATTCCATCACTAGTACTAAATTTCATTATTTAGGTTATTGAGGTGACAGCTTCTGTGATACTTAAAATGAAAAAGACAGGCACAGAAATGTTGTGTCAAGCAGAGAGTTGTACCATATTATAAATCCTTCGGCTAGCAGACAAGAAGATGAATATCAGGGATAGTGTGATCTGTTCAAGAAGAGCCTTGCCTACAGGTGTGTCATAACATAACATCACTCCTGAGTGTTCCGGATTAATTCATGAACCATTCAAGTCAGTGTTGCTACCATTCAAGACACAGCAATTTAAGTAACAATCTTTAAAACTGAACTGGGGGGAAAAACCCTAGCAATATATTGCTACATTTTATAGTATGCCCATACATTTATATTTTGTTCAATATTCTGAAAAGCAGAAAGCAAAGTCTCATTCTCATTCTCTTTAAGACACATAAACCATAGTAGTATTTCTGCTTTTAAGATTGAGAAACTCTTATAGCATTAATTCAAAACTTTGAAAACTGTTACCATCATGTTTGCAATAGTAATTAAAATAAGGATATACTTTGTGGAATTGTATAAGACATATCAGGAAAAAAAGAAAGACACTACTTACTGTATTATAAGTATCAATTGATTAGTATCAACAGTTGTCATCCTTCTATAATCCAACAATTCCTTAAAGCTTATTATTTGTTTTATCTGACAAGTCTTTTGTTGTCTCCTATAGATACTGACTAAAGAAGCTTTTTGAGTTGTGGCAGTTCAGGGGAAAGCACTGTCATAGGGTGACAAAAGAAGTATGTCTTTATGTTAGAGGCATTTCAAACCATCTGTCCGTAATACATGTAAATGCTTAATTATCTTGAAAATATAGTCAACTTGAATACATAATTATGAGATGTGCAAGAGACAGAATACACCTTGTAGAATTATGCTGCTACAATGCCAAAAAAGGAAGATTCTGGGCCCATCTTCATGTACCCGCATTTCAACACAAACATACCCCAATAACAGATTTAACATAATGCAGCATATACTTTATCCTCAGCACATGGCAAGGCCAACTCACTTCATTTTTTTTCTAATTTGATCTAGAAATAATATTTTCCATTCTTGCCTAAGAAAAAGCTTGCCCAATCTTAGGATTGCGATTTTTGACTTGTTTGGGCAGATCCATTCTCTTGATGCTTTCATCTCATGGCCATTTTCACCTGGATAGCAGGAATAAACAGGCACAGAAATTTGTCTATATAATAACTGAAGGGAAGAAAAGAGAACTAGCTATTCCTATATGAAATAATAGTTGAGGAATTGAGATGATGCATATTTACTCCCAAGTAAGAGTTTGTAATTTGTAATTACAAAACCTATTTAGAATTCCATCCTCAGGAAAAGCAGCAATATTTCCCTTTTAATAGGATGACTAGAATTTCTTCTTCCTATCTAACATATATTACTCCTCCCCGCCCCTCCCACATACTCCTCCAAAAAAATATGCAGGAAAATGCATTTTGGAGAAGAGATTAAAGAAATAACCCAAAAGATGAATATATCTTAATCTTTCCCCCCTATACATCCCAATACATTTTGTTAAAAATACTGATGGTAGGAAGTAATCTCTCTGAATTACAAAACCACAGTTCCCATCTGACTTGTTTGTAATGCAACAGTTTGTAAATTCCACCCCACTCTTTGAAGCGGGCATTATCTGTTGATAAAGTCTAACAGGGAGAAAAGGGAAGATGGCTTTCCCCATGCATCCCTTTAGCTTGTGAGCATTGTGAAGGGATAACTCATAAACAAGTCATATTTATTGTTCCTTCTGAGATCCCTTGCATAGTGTATCAGTGCTGGCTAAAGTGTAAGGCTTTCCTACTTCAGATACAGCTTAACTACATGTAACCTAGGGATGCTGCCCAAGTGTGTTGATAGGGGAGATAGCTAAGAAAGTATGATCAGAGGATCATACTTTTCACTGCCCTATCCACTTTGTGGCATGCCAGCTGTCAGCATGGGGGCATGAGATGGATCAGCTACTTATTTTTTTTTGTACATTTGTTTGCTTAAGCACTATTTTACCTGCTAGAAATAAAGCCAACCCAATATAAGGAACAGTTGAGTAATACAACTTATACTTGTAAGTTTTTAGCAGGCAATCTTAAAAACCACCATTCTATGCAAATTCAGAAAAAAGATAAATTGGAACTGTTGGCTCAGTAACCAAGCACACAATTTGTATGCCTGAGAACCAAAAGCCTGGGGAAAACTCTCTTCTGTATTCTGTCAGTTACTAGAGGTAATATAAATGGTCTGCCTTGGTTAAAGACACCTCTTTATCTTCCAGGTTTCCTAATGTCATATATTATATATAATGGAAATGGTACCTTTCAAAAAGGAAAAAAAAAACAGAAAAAATAATGCAATCTTCCATTATCATTTGATTCCTCTTTTTGGTATCTTCCTGAAGCAATATGTCATATTCCACTTGTCAGTCAAGACTTGTTAGTTATAAATAGCTCTCAGAGAAAATAATTTTATGGTTGATATGAGCAGGTGCTAAAATTACATGGATCTGGAAAAGAATTGTGCAAGTTAAATTTCCCCAAATCCCTGGAGAAGGGAGGGAGGGAGAGGGGAGGGAGGTAGAAGGAGGAGAAGGAGAGGGAGAGGGAGAGGGAGAGGAAGAGGAAGGGAGGGATGGAGGGAGGGAGAGAGAGAGAGAGAGAGAGAGAGAGAGAGAGAGAGAGAAAGAGAGAGAGAGAGAAGCAATGAACTAGATGTATCAAGGACGTAGTAATGCATCCTTCCAATAATTTGGGGCAGATGTTAAAGAAGACTGACATTCCCATGTACACTGATAACTGATACTAAACTTATAATACCAACAATTACAAAAATATTTCTGCTGGTAAGAAAATTCAAGTGTTTGCTAAAGAACTATTTCATCAGTCTTATTAACAATGGCATTTGGTTAGGGAGATAACAAATAAAAGAGAACATCAGGGTAGTTTGCTTTGACAGTTGAAGCTTAAGTAACTATGATTGTGATCACTTTCCATTGTGAATTCTGGAGGTCAGTCAGTGAGTCAATTTCTAAAAAGCTAGTATTAGAGTCATGTTAAAGAGGACATAATAAGAAAATTACATAGTGTCTTGGAGAGAAATGACCTTATTCAACTCCAGCACACTTTTAAAAAGAACAAACAGGGTTCAGGTTCGGTGCTGAAGTTTTATCATTATGTATTTCTTACAATGTTTAAATCCCAGCAGTACAATTAGTAGCACAATTCTGATAGTCATTCCATGTGGATATTATGGATAATGCCATTGAAACTGTTGAGAATCCAGGAGGATCAATAAGGTTGCAAATCTCCTTTCTTGTTTCCTGCACAAGTCATCCCATGGGTTAGCAAAGGCAGATTCTATTCCATAGCTAGATTGAAATGTATTTAGAAAATTAGTTTCATCCAAAAGAACAGTCACCACCCTCTGTCCTGAAAGACTGGATATAAAAAATTGCAAACTCCATAGTTGGAAATACCATTTCCCAAAAATGTATCTTACCTATTCTTAATTAGGTAGGAAATTACAGAAACTCAATGGAGAATAGAGAGGAAGCTAAAACATGCTAATGACTACTCCAGATGTTTTAGCCATGACATGCTGCATTTTAGGAAGGACATTGACAAACTAGAGGGTCCAAGGAAAACCAATTATGGTGATAAGGGATCTGGATAAAATCAAATACACACATACACACCACAGCGTTGTATTATTATGTATTATTATGTATTATGATGCTTATGCTGGAAAAGAGAAATCTGTGGGATAGCACAACTATCTTCCAAGCACCTGAATAGGTTTCATATCAAATTTGTTTTGTTCTGTTCCAGAAAGCAAGACAAGAATCAGTAGGTTTAAATTGCCACAAACTAGATTTCAAAATCAGTATGAATGTGCTAATGGTAATTACTGTTTGAAAGTGGAATAGACTGCTTCAGAGGGTAGTGGACTCTTTTCTGAAAGTATTTAATTAGCATGTGAGTGGCTATCTAACAGAAATGGTATAATAGCACTGGGCAGAAAATTGGATGACACAGTCTCCATGGATTCTTTTAACCTTTACATTCTATCATGTGTGATTATAGAAGATTGAGTATTAAGCTATTTCATAGTTACTTCTGAAAAAACACTGCTGCTACAGATTGCAAGATGTGCAGTTTAGACAAGCACAATATCAGTGGTAGCATCATTGAGATATTATAAACTTATTTCCTCTGTGAAGCCAACAATAACTCCCATACTTTTGGATAAACAAACAAAAGATTTTATCTCAGATCATATTTTATTGCTTATTTTTGTGATAAATGGATGTGGCTGAAGGGTATTTATTTATTATCTATTATCTAAAAGATTTATATAGCCACCCAATTTATATATCATAATCCTGGGTGGTCAAAACAATAGCTAAAGTAAACAATAAAAAGTGTGAAACCAATAAAAAAAGTTCCCAGCCATCCAGTGTAAAGCAACACATTCCTCACATTCAGCAGCCATCTTTTTTGGGTGTTTTGCCCAATGTTTCTGGAAAAACAAAGACTTCTTAGAAAGCCAAGTAGTATTAAACAGAATGGGGCCACTAAAATACTTTCTTTTAAAAAAAAAAGATAAGGAAAATTTAGTTGCTAGTGACTGTGGTCTGATCAAAGATTAAAAATAATATCGAATTCAATTCTATTGTTTTGATTTGTCCCAACCAGAAGTGGTATTAAGCAGGTTTTGACCAGTTCTGGAGAACCTGTAGCAGAAATTTTGAGTAGTTTGGACAACTGGTAAATACCACTTCTGACTGGCCCAGTCCCATCTATTCTCTGTCTCCCAAGTCCCAGCTGATCAGGAGGAGATGGGGATTTTGCAGTAACCTTCCCCTGGAGTGGGGTAGGAATAGAGAGTTTACAGTATCCTTTCTCTGGAGTGGGGTAGGAATAGAGAGTTTACAGTATCCTTCCCCTGCCATGCCCACCAAGCCATGCCACGATCACCAAGCCACGCCCACAGAACCAATAGTAAAAATATTTGAATCCCACCACTGGCCCCAATGTAATGTGAAATACTTGTTATTAACTAAGATACTTAATTGAAACTGAGAAGTAACTGACATATACTGAATTACTTATTCTAGCTAGGATCAATTTAATGTAGCCTCTCTATTCACATATGGTTTTTATACCCTAGGAGTCAGAATATTAACAGGGTTACCTCATCTTGAGGTATAACCATTTAAAAGGATGCAAATGACCAGCTGTCTGCAAGGGATATAAATCCCTCCATTCCCCACTAACTTGTCAGAGCTGAAGAAGCTTCTTGGATGAGAAGCAAAACATCTTCAAATAAAGAAGAAGAAGAAAAAACAGAAAGTCCAGTTGCCTCCTGAAAAAGCACTTTTGGGACAACCACGATCTGAATGACTGAGAATCTCTACAGACTTTTACTGAAGAACACTGACACTTAAAAAAAGACAAAGCATGCGTTTTACTCAGATAAGACATATTTGTTTTTAAGACCCTGATATTTTATCAGTCAGTAGCAGTGTACAAATTATTATTAGAAATCATGCAAAAATAATTATTGAAGAAAAGGATATTAAAAAATGGTACTAATGTGTTTATTTTAAGAAATCAATTTAACATAGGAGATTTCGTAAATAACATTATTTGACTACCAATGCTTTGAAACATTTCTGGATAGCGAATAGCTTCCCTTGAGCAAAGCAAAGATCGTTTCTATGCTCTGAGTAACAGCTGTTGAATTCTAATGGAAGTTTTCTTTTACCCTTGATTATAACTAATTAACAAATTTAACCTTTTTGAACCACATATGCGACATATTGTAGATGTGGCTGCTGATCATTCTGATAATTTGAGTCAGATTGTTTAAGCACAACCAGATCATTTCCATAGTTGAATGTAAACCAGAAATTCAGTAGAGCTTTTACATTGTTGCAAAATAAAGCACAGCATGGTGCCCTAAGTAATTTTCCTAATTAGTTCAAAAGCATGTAAGAGATATCTTATGTCTAAGATTCCATTAAAATAGCAAAAATTGTAATTAGACAAAAATTATTAGCGATTCTTCAATTAATATCCTATTCATAGAACACTGGACATAGCCCTAAGGAGTTTGTAATGATATAATCAAATATTGTATTCAACCATATTTCCAAATTAAGAATGTTCTAGGCTATATAGGTCTACTATACCTATATAATGAAGTCAGATTATACCTGTCGGCACAACTGCTTCAATCACAATTTATAGATTTATTGAGAAGATTTTATTCAGTTATTTTCAACCCCAACATAATTGCTAATAGGAAAATCAAACTGCCCTTTTTTTCTATAATTTGGGACACGCTCAACTCTCAAGAAATATCAATAACTAACCTTCAGGTTTTATCCACCTCTGCCAGAATCTTTCTATCGTATTACGGACAGTCTCACTTTAAATATATATATATATTCCAATGCAATAAGCAGACAAATTGTATAAAAGAAGTCTGTAAGATGGATATTAGCTAGCTATCATGGTGAAGTTTATTAACTGGTAGACAAAGCGGGATTTGAACATACCATGAGTGGTTAGAATGCAGTATTGCAGACTACTTCTGCTGACTGCTGATTGCCAGCAGTTCAGCAGTTCAAATCTCACCAGGCTCAAGGTTGACTCAGCCTTCTATCTTTCCAAAACCAGTAAAAGGAGGACACAGATTGTTGCAGGCAATATGCTGACTCTATAAACTGCTTAGAGAGAACGCTAAAGCAGTATATAAGTCTAAGTGCTATTGCTATTGCTACTTTGCAAAGGAAAGAAATTTAGTACAAGTACAATATAAAACATTACCTTGTCAAGATATTACTATTATTAATTTGATAATAGGCTGCCACATGGGATGTTTGCTGTAGACAATCTTTTCCTCATATGGTATTTTTACTTCAGAAGAGGATAATGCTACTGTAAGTTTTAATATACATTTTGCATTTCATTATTAAAATATAGTATTTGTAAAGATATTAAATTTATATGTTGCTACCTCCATTTAGATGGATGGTGACCTATCCATGAAATTAAATAGTCCACAGCATTATAGAATTATATAATGCTAAATTATTCATGGTAATAAACAGCTATAAAATATCCATAACATTTAAGATTTTCTAATCAAGCAATCCTAACTATAAGCCATTAGCTATAATAATCATGTAATAAAAACCACAGTTCACAATTAACTGATACCAGCAACATTACATTCAGCCACCAAAGGCCCTCTAGAATAATTAGGCCATTAACCTTTTCTGGAAGGAAGCCATATTTTTGGGATTCTTGTACAATATTATTAATAATCAGCAGAATAAGTACCTTGATGCTGTGCATATTATAGCGGGGGACTTTAATCAGGCTGATTTAAAAACAGTGCTCCCTAAATTCTATCAGCATGTTAAGTGTGCTAATAGAGGAGCAAACATATTGTACAAAGTATATACCAACATTAAACATGGCTAAAGGTTATAAAATTATCACATTTAGGACAATCAGACCATATGTCACTGCTTTTAGCACCAGCACACATCCCTCTAAGGAGATGGGCTCTGCCTATAATAAAGACAGTGAAATCTTGGCCAGAAGATGCTTCTCAACAACTTCAGGATTGTTTTGAGAACACAAATTGGGACACCTTTTACCACCCTGACCTAGAGGAACACATTGCAACTGTTCTGTGCTATATCAAACACTGCATAGATACTATCACTGTGGATAAACGTATTAGGATCTATCCCAATCAGAAGCCCTGGATGACCAAGGAAGTCCAGCACCTCTTGTGGGACAGGACCAAGGCTTTTAGGTCTGGTGATGGGGCAAGATACAGACTGCCAGAGCTAGTCTGAAGAAAGGTATTCGGAAGGCCAAGATGGATTATAAGAGAAAGATTGAATATAATCATCGTAGTAATAATATGAGGCAGATGTGCGAGGGATTCAACAAATTACAAACCATCAACCAACCAGTCATCCCTGCTGAGGGGGATGCTTCTTTGTCAGAGGACCTGAATCATTTCTTTGTTCGCTTTGAAGTGGAGACATCAGAGACAGATAAAGACAGCCCATTGTAGCCCCCACCGCATTGTGGAGAAACAGGAGATGAGGAGCATTTTGAGGGCTATGGACCCTAGAAAGGCTGATCAGTTGGTTGGAGTCTTGATCAGAATCTTCAATCGGTCTTTATCCCACTACACTATTCCAACTTGTTTGAAGGCTTCCACCATTGTTCCACTACTAAAGAAGTTCCTTATCAATAACATCAACAATTACAGACCATTGGCACTCACTCCTATCATCATGAAGTGCTTTGAGAAATTGGTCTGCTGGCACATCATTTCTGGTCTTCCACATACATTTGAAAAACACCAGTTTGCATACTGAAGAAATAGATCTATTTCTACTTCTATAGAGTATGCCATAGCCATCACTCTTCACACTGCTTTGACTCATTTGGAACACCAAGTGGGGTGGCTATGTGAAGATGCTTTTTGTAGATTTTAGCTCTGCATTTAACATAATACTTCCACATAGACTAGTGTTTAAACTTATGAATCGTCAATTTTCTTATTCAATCTGTTTTTGGATTATCAATTTCCTGTCTGGCCGCTCTCAGAGAGTCAGGTTAGGTAATCATATCTCTTCATCCCTTATTCTTAACACTGGGACACCACAGGGTTGTATGTTGAGTCTCTTATTCTATACCAGTGATGGCGAACCTTTTTGTAAAGGTGTGCCAAAATTGTGTGCATGTGCCCACACCCACAATGCAATGCGCCCCTCCCACCTGCAGGTGTGCACATGACCACCCCACATGCATGGGGGAGTTTTCACCCTCCCCAGCCTCCGAAGGCTTTCCTGGTGCCTGGAGAGAGCGAAAACAGCCTCTCTTGGCCCTTTGGAAGGCCAAAAATCAATCAGCCAGTGCACTCATGCACACCGGAGCTGACAGCTCGTATGCTGGCAAATATAGCTATGTGTGCCACCTGTGGCATGCATGCCATAGGTTTGCCATCACAGCTCTATACTCTTTAGGTGCATGACTGCATTCCCCCTCATGATAGTAATACTATTATTAAATTTTCAGATGATACAACGGTGGTGGGACCCATCTGTCAGCTTCTGCTTTGCTGCTGCTTCAGCTGCCATGAAACGGGAAGGGGGGGGGCGTGTATGTGGGAGGGTTTTACTTGGTGTGCTGGAGGACTGCTGGAGGAATGTTCTAGGATGTACCAGTCGTTGGGATTGCGCATGCGTACGTGTTTCCCGCCTGCATCAACGGCCTTCACATTCCATCTTGGCCTGTCTTTTTGAAGTTATCTCACACCTGACAATTGAAGGACTTATGATTGGACTGGAGCTTTGATCCTAAGGGGGGGGAACGGGCTTTGCTATATATCAATTGCTTTCGCGCCATATTATTCAGATTTTGCTTCACTGCTGCTTGCTTACCATTTATAATTAGTAAAAGTACTTTGGATTTCCAACCCATGGAGTCTATTGGTCTTCTTTCCTAGTTATGGAATGGAGTGGGGCGTGACAAGAAGCAAAATCTGAAAATATCCCTTTCCAGGAGATTTTACGTCTACCGAGAAGGGAAATAATGTCTTCTCCGACCAGAGAGGAGGAAGGCGCCGTTGGAGGGACGGATTCCAGTGAACTGGGACCTCCCGACCTTTCTTTACACCAGCCCAGCCCGTCTGACCGGCCGTTGCACGAAGATTTATTTCAACTGCAAATTTCCAGTCAGCCTGAACCTTCCCCCCTACCCCGTTGGTCAACTTCAGTGGGGCAAAGAGAAATAGAGACAAGCTGGAATGCTGGACTCACCCAAAAACCTCCTCAACAGACTTCGCTGGAGCCAGGGGCCGTGAGGAAACCTCAGGCGGGTGAGTTTCATGAATATTGGAGCCAAAGGGGCGATGAAGGGGAATGGAGAAGTTATCAGCACCAGGGCCCTGGGAGACAACCCCCCCGGAGTGAACTACCTGATTATTGGGGTCAAACATTTTTGGAAGAGAGAAGGGGAGAGGAGGACAGAGACTGGAGAAATTGGCAACGTTACCCACGCCAGGATTCTCCCCCACCCCCCCCCCTCGGCCCGCATCACCCCCTGCGGCTAGAGGCTTTGCTGACCAAAGGGGACCTCCACCCCAGGCTCCCCCCCGAAGACATCGTATGGCTAAAATCCCTCCTTTGCCTGTGCGTTTTAATGGGGCTTCGGCTAGCCTCGCCTCCTTCCTCATGCAGGTTTTTAATTACATGGAGATATATGGCCGGGACTTTGAATCTGACATTTTAAGGGTCAGGATGGTCCTGTTATCTTTGGATGGTGAGGCGGCGGCGTGGTCGACTGCTTTGCATATGTCTGGTTCTCCCCTCTTGGGGAATTTCAACCGTTTTATGGCAGCTTTCCGTCGACGTTTTGATGACCCGTTGACCGAGAAGCGAAACAAATTGAAGTTTTTAACTTTTGACCAAGACGACAGGCCTGTCGCCGAATACATCCAGGAATTTCAGTGTCTGTCTCAGTACATGAGAGGCTGGGGGGAGGATGCGATGCTGGACAGATTTGCCGAAGGCTTAAACCCTGAAATTTATCAACAATGTGTTAATCGTAACCTGCCGAGGCGCTTAATCACTTGGTTCGAGCATGCGGCTGACGCTGAGCTTGACTTGATTCGTTTGCGATATGCCACTGAAGAAAAAAGGAAGCGGAAAGAAAGGGCTGCCAAGGCCCTCCCCCCTCCTGCTACTCAAGTGCTTTCCAAACGCCGAGGCGACGCGAGAGAGCCCCCTTCTGGCCCCTCCAGACCTTTAACATGTTTTCGCTGTGGCAAGCTTGGGCACACCGCCCCCCTCTGTAGGGCGAAAACACCTCTCTCTGCCCAACCCCCTCCCAGACGTGAGGAGAAATCTGCAAGAGGCTCTGAGAGGAAAAAGAAGGAAACGGCTTTCGCTGGAGAAACCAACCCTCCTCCTCTGGCCCAACCGTTGAAGGATGACGCGGATGCTAACTCCTCTTCTTCTGATGACTCAGATGACGACGCTTCCCCTCGCTGGGTGAGTTCAAACAAGGGGCCCCTTCTGCTCCCTATTGTATTAAGAGTTCCTACTGAGGGACCACCTGCCACCCTCCTAGCATTACTGGATTCCGGCTGTTCCCGGTCCATGATCAATCCGGCCATGGTTGAGAAATTAGGCCTCAAATTGCGCACTTTGAAAACCCCAATTGTTTTTTGCCAGATAGACGGATCGATTGCAGGGGGGGGGCCCGCCCATTTTTTTACTGAGCCTTTGGAAATGACAATGGGTACCCACACTGAATTAATCTCCTTTGTGGTCGCACCTGGCATGGACAGACCACTTATTTTAGGCATCCCATGGCTCCGGAAATGGAACCCTCACATAAACTGGCGGACAGGCCGCTTGCGTATTCGCTCCAAAGTGCCTCCTGTGGGGGAGGGCTCTCCAACCCAGCCTAACGTCACTGACGTTCCTGAGATGGCCGCTAGGGGGCAGGAGAGGATTGCAGGAGAGGAGAAAATTCCGAAAGAATATTTGGATCTTAAAGAAGTGTTCAGCGAGCAATCTTCGGACATTTTACCCCCCCACAGGCCCACTGATTGTTCCATTGACATTTTGCCCGGGGTCAAACTCCCCAAACCCCGCATTTACTCCATGTCACCCAGAGAAATGGAGGAGATGCGTTCTTTCATTGACAAAAATTTGAAACGTGGTTTCATTGAACCGGCACGACCCAAGGTGGCGGCACCTGTGTTATTTCGTGAGAAGAAAGATGGGTCTCTTCGTTTATGTTGTGACTTTAGAAACCTTAACGCCATCTGTTCTCACAACCTCTACCCACTACCCTTGATGAAGGACTTATTGGCACAATTGGGGAAGGGACGCATCTTCACAAAATTGGACCTGCGAGAAGCTTACTATAGAGTACGCATCAAGGAAGGGGACGAATGGAAGACCGCGTTCAACTGCCCCCTTGGTTGTTTCCAGTTCCGGGTTATGCCTTTTGGCCTTCAGGGGGCTCCTGCTGTATTCATGCAATTTATTAATGAGATCCTACACGACCACCTCTATAAGGGCGTTATCGTATATCTGGACGATATCCTCATTTATACCCGCACTTACGACCACCACGTCAATCTGGTGCGCACTGTTTTGAAGAAACTCCGTGCTGCCAACCTGTATGCCAAGTTGTCTAAGTGTGAGTTTCACCAAACTACTATTGACTATCTGGGCTACCGTATCTCCCCTGATGGCGTTGAGATGGACCCTGAAAAAGTGAAGGCCGTCACTGAATGGGACGCTCCCAAAACTCGTAAACAGTTGCAAAAGTTTTTGGGTTTCGCTAATTTCTACCGTCAATTTATTCCCTCTTTTGCCGACATTGCTCTACCCATTACTAATCTGCTCAAAACAAAAGGCGACCCGAGACCAAAACCCAGTAAGCCTTTGGACTGGACCATGGAATGCCAGGCGGCGTTCGAAAAGCTTAAACGCCTTTTTGCAGCTGAACCAGTTCTTAAACATCCTGATCTCGACCAGCCGTTCGTTGTCCAGGCGGATGCCAGTGATGTCGCCGTTGGGGCCGTTCTCCTACAAGCCAATGACCAAGGTAACTTGCAACCTTGCGCGTACACCTCACGTAAACTCACTGACACGGAACGGCGCTGGGCGGTTTGGGAGAAAGAGGCTTTTGCAGTCCGTTGGGCCCTCGCTACTTGGCGCCACTTCCTGGAAGGCTCTAAGCACCCATTTGAAGTGTGGACTGACCACAAGAACTTGGAAGCGTTGCGCACACCGCGCCGTCTCTCCCCAAAGCAGATGCGTTGGGCCCAATATTTTAACCGTTTCAATTTCACTCTAAAGTATATCCCGGGGGGAAAGAACTTCATGGCTGATGCTTTGTCCCGGTTACCTCAGTATAATTGTTCCAAACTGAGTATCGTCCAACCGCTCTTGGCAGCTCCGGTACTCACACGTCAACAGACCAAGGCTCAACAGGACGTACCTCACGATCTGCTTTCTGACCTCAAAGCAGCTCTTCCTCAAGACGACTGGTTCCTGAACCATCGGGACGAGTGCACCATGAGGGAAGATCTACCGTGGATTGGTGCTAAATTATACATCCCCGCTTCCCTACGTCTTGTGGTCCTTCGTCGCGCCCATGACTCCAGGATGGCGGGTCATTTTGGATTCGTCAAAACTTTGCACCTCGTGAAGAGACAATTCTGGTGGCCCTCTTTAAAAAAGGACATTGAACTTTATGTTTCCAGTTGCCCGGTTTGTGCTACCGCCAAAAAGCCACCAGGGAAACCACACGGCCTTCTGCAGTCTGTCGCTCGCCCGGTTGCCCCGTGGAAGGAGATTTCTATGGACTTTATTGTGGAGCTTCCCGAAAGCCAAGGGCACACCGTCATCTGGGTGGTTACTGACTTGTTCTCCAAGCAAGTTCACTTCGTGCCTTGCCACAAGATTCCTTCCGCCAAGGCGTTGGCTAAATTATTCCTATTTCACATATACCGCTTGCATGGGGTCCCCGACCGTATTATCTCCGATCGTGGAGTCCAATTCACATCTAAATTTTGGAAGGAGTTCCTCACGCGCATTGGCTCCGCCCAGGGCCTTAGCTCCGCCTACCATCCTCAGACTAATGGCGGCTGTGAACGTACTAATTCCGTTCTTGAACAATATTTACGTTGTTTCATCAATTATCAACAGGACGATTGGGTGGACTTGTTGCCGCATGCTGAAGTGGCCTATAACAATTCGGTTCACTCCAGCACGGGTTTCACCCCTTTCCGGGTGGTTTACGGCCAGGATTTTGTTGCTATCCCCGAACTGCCTACGGCCCAGCCTCAGGTTCCTTCCGTTGCTGACTGGAGTGAACGTCTCAGTCGCCTTTGGCCCCTCACTCTTTCCACCTTGGACGCTGCCCATAAGGCTCATAAGAAGCAGGCTGATAAGAAACGCTCTCAGCCTTATGAGTACCACGTTGGGGATTTAGTATATTTGTCCACAAAATTCTTGCATACTACGCAGAAGTCTAAGAAATTGGGTCCCAAGTATGTTGGCCCTTTCCCAATTGTGAAAGTTATCAATCCTGTGTCTGTACGTTTGCAATTGCCCAAACATCTCAACCGGGTCCATCCGGTGTTCCATATCAACCTCATCAAACCAGTTCGGGTCTCCGACCTCCGGCCCGCAGATGCCCCTCCACCTGCTCCGTTACTTATTGATGGCGACCGTCATTTTGAAGTCCGGGACATTCTGGACTCCCGTCGCCACCGTAATCGCATCCAATACCTTGTGGCTTGGAAACATTTTCCCCCCTCCCACACGGAATGGGTTGATAAGTCCCACGTTCGTGCCCCCCGCTTACTGCGGAAATTTTATGCTTCGTATCCCGACAAGCCTTGACTTTTCTCCTTTCCCTCTCTTGCTTGTTTATTGTTTGTCTGTCTTGTTTGTTTGTTTTTTTTTTTCCTTCCAGGCCTGACAGCCTTTTTCCGGGGGACGGCCGGATGTCAGCTTCTGCTTTGCTGCTGCTTCAGCTGCCATGAAACGGGAAGGGGGGGGGGCGTGTATGTGGGAGGGTTTTACTTGGTGTGCTGGAGGACTGCTGGAGGAATGTTCTAGGATGTACCAGTCGTTGGGATTGCGCATGCGTACGTGTTTCCCGCCTGCATCAACGGCCTTCACATTCCATCTTGGCCTGTCTTTTTGAAGTTATCTCACACCTGACAATTGAAGGACTTATGATTGGACTGGAGCTTTGATCCTAAGGGGGGGGAACGGGCTTTGCTATATATCAATTGCTTTCGCGCCATATTATTCAGATTTTGCTTCACTGCTGCTTGCTTACCATTTATAATTAGTAAAAGTACTTTGGATTTCCAACCCATGGAGTCTATTGGTCTTCTTTCCTAGTTATGGAATGGAGTGGGGCGTGACACCATCTCTGGGGGGATGAGTCTGCCTATTGAGATGAGGTGGACTGGTTGCTTTTGTGGTGTGGAGACAACTTGGTCCTCTATAGTGGACTATAGAAGGAATAGATCAGACATACATCCCTTGCTTATCAATGGAGATTGAGTGGAGCAAGTGGCCAGTTTTAAGTTTCTGGGTGTTATCATGAAAGAGGACATGACCTGGGACATTCACATTGCAGCATTGGTCAAAAGGATCTATCTATCCTAGGGTAATAACTATATTGAAGTCTATTGTATAGTGCAATATTAATGCAATATTAATGCAATATTGGGTTTTCAAGTCAGTTGTATAGAATGTGAAGGATGTGTGTTTGTGTTTTATTGTTATGATTATAATGTACACTGAAGATGCCATTTAATTTCATTGTACGAGGTGCAATGACAATAAATAAAATAAACTATTGGAGTTGAATCTGACTTCCAAGCCAGAAACCTGGTCAGTATGTGTAGTATACATTTTAATGAGTTTCTTAGAGAGATAACATATTTTACTGTAAGACTAAAACGACCAAGGGTTTACACATTAAAAATAACTGTCATTGAATGATTATTATTAATGCAACCTGTAATATTGTTTAACTTTCTGAAATCTCAGCTTATTGGATTTTCACATCCATTTTATGTTTTGTATTTCTGCTTCTTTTACCATTTAACAGTGCATAACACAGCTGATAACAGCCTATCATCTATCTGCATATTACTTACCAAAATTAGAAAGTTACCCCACTTAATAAGAATAAATCACAGTGTGAGTAAATAGGACCAAGGACTTTTTGAGTAAAGAAGGTAGAATTGCACTAATTAGAATAGCACCGAAATAACATTCATCACAAGTACTTCTCAATAAATGCAATGAAAACCAAATAAATAATTGTGGTTCAACAATGATTGCCATCATATCTTTCTTTGATAGTGCTGTTCCATGTGCTGCTTCATCTGTTTATACTTGGTTGAGTAATTAAGAGTACAGAGTCTCTCTTCACTTGGGTCAATGCTATTAAGGGAAAGATGCAGAAATCCATTAACCTTATTTAAAATTTAATTGCCTCCTAGCCATTATTTGAACACATTTCTTCCCAGAAGCAATTAATTATAGATTCATCCCTTCATTTTTAAGTATTTACATTATTACTTTTTTTTAAAAAAAAATGCTATAATAAGAAAATGGCAGGTATATGAAAAAGGTAATTTCCTAGCCCATTGCAATGATTTAAATGTTTTAAATAATTCTGGTTTACTATGAATAGAAATAAAAAATACATCTACTTCTTTCATCGTGTAGTTAAAAGGCAAATCTTTCTGAAAATTTCAGAAACAGGTCAGAATTCATATCCTTTCTGTATTGTAGAAACATGGCTTTATACAGGAATTGCTGGGAGTGCTAGACAGGTTATAGTAGAAAGCACTCTGCTCTTAATTTTTCCCTTTCTAATTAATAAGAATGTTACTTTCTCCTTCTTTTAGATTATCTCCAATCTTTCAAATTTCAACTACATTTTTATAACGCTTTTTCCTTATTCAGTTCAAATTGTACTAAATATATCGTACTTGAATTCCCAGCTTTGTTAGAAGGCCAGAAGGTTCCTTTGTGGTGACTGGTTTGTTGGGACCTCCAGGAAACTTTGATTAGATGCCTGTGCTTAAGCTACAATAACCTTGGAATTTGGTATCTTATCCCATGAGATTTCCAACTCTTCAGCATAGAGAAATGCTCTGCACTCTGATATTATCCAAGCTATTCTGAAGGTAAAAATAAAAATAATTCTTTCTGTGAAAGTCTTATTTTTTCCTGCTGAAAGGAATTTAGAAAACAAGAAAAGAAAGAAATTAAAAAGTAACTGTCTACCTGTTTCAGCTGAAATGTGGTACTTATTTGCATATGCCAGGTTCAGAACAACAATTTCAATAAAGTTGAAAGAAGGGAAAAAGAGAAAATTACTTTGGACTGACCCAAAGGTGCTTTTTCTGGACTTTCTTGTTTTTTCTTTTAAAGAAGTTTTGCTTCTCATCCAAGAAGCTTCTTCAGCTCTGACAGGATAGTGGGGAATGGAAGGATTTATATCCCTTGCAGACAGCTGGTCATTTGCATCCTTTTAGAGGATCGGTGAAGCATTTGGAGGTTTATCTGTGTCCTAAGGGTAGTGCTCCTGGTTCCTGTAGTCTGCAATTTTTCCTCTGGAAATCCATTCCTACTCCCACACCATTCCAAGGGTGTTCATCCCAAATTGTATAGCTAAAAATCTCTAGAGATTCTCAGTCATCCGGGTCATGGCAAACTTGAACATTGGGCACTATCTAATAAAATGAAATTCAATGGTGAAAAGAGTAAGGTTCTACATTTAGGCAACAAAAACGAAATGCACAGGTACAGTATAGGTGGTACCTTGCTCAACAGTAGTAACTGTGATAGGGATCTTGGAGTCCTAGTGGACACCATTTAAATATGAGCCAGCAGTGTGCAGCAGCTGCCAAAAAAGCCAACACAGTTCTAGGCTGCCTAAACCGAGGGATAGAATCAAGATCACGTGAAGTGTTAGTACCACTTTATAATGCCTTGGTAAGGCCACATTTGGAATATTGCATTCAGTTTTGGTTACCACGATGTAGAAAAGATGTGGAGACTCTAGAAAGAGTGCAGAGAAGAGCAACAAAGATTATTAGGGGACTGGAGGCTAAAACATATGAAGAACAGTTGCAGGAACTGGGTATGTCTAGTTTAATAGAAAGAAGGACTAGGGGAAACATGATAGCAGTGCTCCAATATCTCAGGGGTTGCCACAAAGAAGAGGGAGTCAAACTATTTTCCAAGGCACCTGAGGGTAGAACAAGAAGCAATGGGTGGAAACTAATCAAAGATAGAAGCAACTTAGAACTGAGGAGAAATTTCCTGACAGTTAGAACAATTAATCAGTGGAACAGCTTGCCTCCAGAAGTTGTGAATGCCCCAACACTGGAAGTCTTTAAGAAGATGTTGGAAAGCCATTTGTCTGAAATGGTATAGGGTTTCCTACCTAGGCAGGGGGTTGGACTAGAAGACCTCCAAGGTCCCTTCCTACTCTGCTATTGTATTGTATTGTATTGTATTGTATTGTATTGTATTGTATTGTCCCAAAGGTGCTTTTTTAGTATCCTGTCAGAGCTGAAGAAGCTTCTTGGCTGAGAAGCAAAACACTTTCAAAAGAAAAAAACAAGAAAGTCCAGTTGCCTCATGAAAAAAAACAGTATACAATTTGGGATGAACACCCTTGGAATGGTGTGGGTGTAGGAATGGACTTCCAGAAGAAAAATTGCACACTACAGGAACCAGCAGCACTACCCTGAGAACACAGCTAAACATCCAAGTGCTTCAACGACCCTCTAAAAGGATGCAAATGACCAGCTGTCTGCCAGGAATATAAATCCTTCCATTCCCCACTATCCTTTCAGAGCTGAAGAAGCTTCCTGAATGAGAAGCAAAATGTCTTCAAAAGAAAAAAAAAGAAAGAAAGTCCAGTTGCCTCCTGAAAAAGCACCTTTGGGATAACCATGACCTGGATGACTGAGAATCTCTACAGATGTTTACTCTGAGCTGCCTTCTAGTGGTCACTTAACTCACTTACATCTTCTATCTATATGGTTATTTGTAAGGGGTAAAAAGTTCAAAGACTCTTATAAAAGTAGCTGCAGTTTTCTCCTTAACAAAGAAGTCAATTTAGCCATTTCTGTAAACCCAGCCATCTTCACAATCCATTCATTCATTATTAGTGTTTCGGGAGTCTTCCATCTTTGTACATACCTCACTACCTTTTTACTATATATAAAACCAAATGTCCATGAGCCTTTTCTACTTGAGCATCCATAAGTCTTAATAAGAAAAGTCTGTTTCATCTGAATGTTAATTTTCAAAATTCTCTACCTCACCATATGTATTCCTCTCTAGTACCTCCTTGCTTTTTTACAAATCTATCATGCATGAAAAAAATGTCCCTTCATGTATTTTATATTCTCAGCAGTGATTAGAAGTGCTTTCATACATCTTAAATATTCTTCATATCCTACAGCCTTTTAGAAAGAAACTTTAGAAACATTATTCCCCACTGAATTTAAGAATAAAGTGATCAAAATATTTCTATTTCATCGTAAGTCTTAGCCAATGCAAGATTTCTTCCTGTCAGAAGAGGTTTTTGCAGGGTTAATTCATCAATATCAGCCCTTATAAACTGTTTCAAACATACATATTTTTCTCTATGTGTGTATGCATGTGTTTTTGTATGTAATCTCCATTCATCCGTGCACTTTAGGTTAAAAATGCACTTAAAATCAAATCTAATATGGATCTCAGGCCCTGGAGTTAATGATGGAAAAATGAGTAGCAATTTCTCACCCAAGGCTTTTATGTACATTCCTAAGTCATTTACAACTGAAATCCTATTATAGGAAACAGTTAATGCACACATTCACAATATACAGTGTAATGCATTTTAATAAACATACTATTAAGATAAAATATAAGATTAAAGTTGGATCTCATCCATGTTTGCACTCATCTGGATTGAATTGGTGGATTTAAACTATGCTTCATGTTTGCAATAGTGGCGAATCTCTGAAGCTTGGATGTAGGACGAGGATGAAACTTCATTCTCCGAGCTTATGGGCTGGTTTCCAAACATTTCATTACCAGGCTAGGTTACATCTTCAGCAGAGTTTAGGAGATGTCAATGTTCTTCTGTTTATAAGGGCTTCAGGTATGGGTGTATCAAGTGAGGATCTTGTGATGGCTCAGGTATGTCATCAGTGAAAGTCTTGATATGGGGAGATTATTTCAGGTGAGGGTCATTGGGAGGTAAGCTGCTGGTGGGCAGCCTTGCATGGGTTGGTTGAGGGTCGGTGCTGGATGTGAGGTTGATTTGGATTCTGATGGGTCTGTAGGCTGGTTGTAGGTTAATGTGTCTGTTGATGGAATTGCTTGTGGAGTGCCACGCTTTGATGAACTCACAAGTGTGGCAAGTGGTAGCTTGGCCAATGACTTTTAATTGATTTTCAATTAAACTGGTGCTGTTTGGTGTCAATGTGGGTAGAGATTAAGGATTTGTTATTACATGCATAATATAATTATAACACTCCTGCCTTAGCTTCTCCTTTGAGAGCCTTGGTGGCGCAGTGGTTAGAGAGCAGTACTGCAGGCTACGTCTGCTGCCTGCTGGCTGCCTGCAATTTGGCAGTTCAAATCCCAACAGGGTCAAGGTTGACTCAGACTCCATCCTTTAGAGGTGGGTAAAATGAGGACCCAAATTGTTGAGGGCAATATGTAAACTCTGTAAACTGCTTAGAGAGGGTTGTAGAGCACTGTAAAATGGTGTGTGTGTATATATATATATATATATATATATATATATATATATATATATATATATATATATATATATATATATATATATATATGATTTTTTATTTATTTATCAGCACAAATAAAAAACATATATATATATATATATATTTAAAGTCACAGCATAAATATAACATATATATATATATATATATATATATATATATATATATGTGGTGTGTGTGTGTGTGTGTGTGTGTGTGTTTATTTTTATTTGTGCTGATAAATAAATAAAGGTAAAAATCTAATATATATATGTGTGTGTGTGTGTGTGTGTGTGTGTGTGTGGTATTGCTATTGCTATTAAAATCTGTTCTTAAATTCATCTGGAAGCTGAGTCGTGGCAACTGGACTTCTATTCTTTTTGATATGAAATGTTTCATTGTTTATCCAAGTAGCATTGTCAGAGACAGAATAAGCTACTTGGATAAGCAGTGAAATGTTTCAAATCAAAAAGAAAACAAGTCCAGTTGCTATGACTCAGCTTCCAGACAAATCTACCTGGATTAATGAGAATCTTCATTGACATATTCTGATAATATCTTTATATCATGATATCATTAACTATATTTAGTCTTCCTAGAAATCTAGAACCCCAGCATTTAGCAGTGATTTCTCTCAATATTCTTGCTCCCTTATTAAATTAAGATTTTCTTTCCCTTGAAATGTGTTACCAAATTGAGAAAAAATAATTAACATAGAGCCTAATCATATTAGTTACATCTACATTTCATTAAATGTGAATAAATCAATTTTATTTTTTGTCCTGCCCATCTCTCTCTCTCAAAGGACAAGTGAAGCTTTCACATTCATTTATGGAATAAGATCTACATTAAAAATAATATTATGAAGGTTATCTGTCATTTCCTTGCTGATTATGTTTGTTTTTCCAGTATGAAAGATTATATAGACAGTTCGTAAGAAATCTGATGTCATTGGGAATACCATCTCATTAACAAAGCAATAAGCCAATTTCTGTTTCATCTCTTTAAATCTTCCACTGCTATCTATGAAAGACTATACAGTAAAACCTCTCTGGATATTTTTAAAACTCCCAGAGCTAACATACTAAGTGAAAATAAAGTTGACATATTTAGCTAATCTTGCAGAAGAAACTGAGCCATTATATATTAGCAGACTTCAAGCAGAGACTAAATACAGTTCCTTGCATTTTGCAAAGACTTTAGTTAGATCATCTTCAATGTTCTATCAACTTATTTTAAAAATGTATATTTTATGGCCCTAAACTCTCTGTAAAACTGTTTTTGAATAGCTCTTATTTGTTACATATTTTCTGAGTATAAGGGCTATGCTCTCTTTATTTCCCAAACATGAGTAATATTAATTTGTGCAATCAAAGCAATTGTAAAATTCAAGCTACAGTTACATCATCTGATGACACCAAGTGAAATTTGACTCAGCCCTCCAAAGGTCAGACATAAACTGTTGGAATGATACTAGAAGTAAATACTGAATCAAATTTTAGGCATGGTGGACCCAGAAGCTAAGCTGACCACAGCAGTTCCTCTGGTTGTTATAGATATTAAATTCTATCACACAGAGCTTTTAGAAGAATTTGGCAGTTTCTGAGGCACAATGCAGGGGTGAAATTCAGCATGTTCTGACAGGTTCTGGAGAACTGGTAGCATGAATTTTGAGTAGTTCAGCGAACTGGCAAATACCACCTCTGGCTGGCCCCAGAGTGTGGGCAGAATGGAGATTTTGCAATATACTTCCTCCAGGAGTATGGAGGGAATGGGGATTTTGCAGTATCGTTCCCCTGGAGTGGAGTCGGAATGGAGATTTTGCAGTATCCTTCCCCTGCCACTTCCACCAAGCCATACCCACAGAACCAGTAGTAAAAAAACCTGAATTTCACAACTGGTACAATGCTCATTCGACCACTTTTTCCATTTTCATTTCTTTCTGCATCCTCCGTGCGCGTGTGTGCGCGCGCGCACACACACACACACACTTTGTCTCTGTCTTTGCCTCTGCCTCTGCCTCTCTATCTCTCTGTTTCTGTATCTTTCCCCATCCTCCACCTCTACCATACATAAAACTACAACTTTGGCAGGATACATGGATTAAAAAGCAACAACTACAATGAAAATGATGAATAAAAAATTAGCACATAATACATGCAAGAGAAACACAATCAATCTCTTCGTCTTTACAGAATAACACTCTGAAGGAGAAAGTATTTTGGAAAACATATGCTGTGACAGAGAAGTGCAGGGTGTTATTGGATGGCATTGTTTCATAGACGGAACTTAAAGCATGTGTACATTTTTGAATCTTGTGAGATGTGCAGAGATTAATCTTTGCATGGTGTTTTTAATTGTTAAGCTTTGCTGCCTTAAATAAAAATATTGATCCAATTTATTATTTCAAATACTTGTTTTCCATTTTAACAATGGTCTATACTTAAATAAACATGAGAGATACTTTATTTTTATAATGTTAAAATATCTCTTAATTTATGTAATAGGGGAATTGAAATTAGAAATTGGTTAGCTAATTAACAGTGAAGTGCTTATTTCAGCTCCTATTTCAGACATCAGTAGCTATATAGAAATAAATCACATTTACACATTGCGCATTTATTTAAAATACTTCCCTTCATCCCTGAAATTCCCCCAATATTTTTCATTCTTTAATCTATCTTCAGAACAGTAATTTGATAAGATTTTCATAATTATTGGTGACATTTGAGTATGGCATCAATGATAAAGACTTCTGGAGAGACAGTGGATTGAAATTAGGTTTATTGTATTATTATATTGCTTTATTCATTGATATAATTCAAAGGCAGGAAATTAGAGAGCCTTAGGTTGAAAATGTATCTTTTAGTACTTAGTTTATTATACTTTCCCGTCCAGATTATGGAAGTTGTGGTGATTATCTGCTATTGCTTCTTTGTTAAGTGCCTTTTGATCAGTTCTTATTGCTATTAAGCAACCATGTAGCTTTATCCTGTAAATTGAAGTATTTCTAGAATACAAGTTAGGTTTCAAAAATTGTTAATGGCTTTTAGCTACCATTGAAATCTGTTCAAAACAGTTGAATATCATAAAACATACAAATAAAATCTGTCTGCATTTTCCTAGGTGAATGTGGATTATAATATAAGAGTTCCATTGTTTGCAAAGAGAATATTTTCATAATATAAAGATAATAGGGTATGTACAGTATGTTGACAACAGAAGACATACTACAGAAATAAAGAAAAGAAAAAAAGTCATTTTCAAAATACTGAGTTGCTCAAATTGTGAATTGCACAACAGGTAAATAATTTACCTCTGATTAATTAAGCAATTTTTGATGATCTCAACCATTCTCTCCAAATATGCAGCAGATCAATTATAATTTATTTCTAAATTGACATGTACCTAAAGATATGCAAAAGAGAAGCAATTACACTGTCAATATTCTAGGCAACTGTAATTAGCTGTTCCCATTAGTGAGACTCCATTTTCTAGTATGCTAAGGGTCTGTAATTAGTGTAATTTAGATAATATTTCAATTACATAGATTGAGTCTATTATCTCTTCTAATATGAAACAAAGTAGATTTGGTAATTGCTCTTTTAAAAAGCCAGCCATCTCTATTCAATTTTCTTTTGTGTCCCTCTGCTCTCCTATATTTTAAATTTTTCATACTATGTAAGACAGTGACTTGCCAAAATGTGTGCTATGGCTTTAGAAGGGTTTTTTTCCACATGCAGTCAGCAAGACGTAAAGCATTTTCACCCCATTTATTTAATTGGTCAAGATATGAACACCAAAAATGAGTGAGCTGATGAGTGCATAATTTCCAAACAAGCAAAATGGCATTTTAGCAAGATGGCAAAAATCTCTCTCACTTCAACTAACTAAAAATGATATATATCATTTTTTTCCATCCAGAAATGCTGATGTGCACAAAATCTACAATTCACTAATGTCAGCTCATTGCAGGTAAATTGTATTGTGCATTTATTCTTCAGTCCAATTAAATAGTGCTAAACTTTCCTATCAGATGCTTAACACAGACTCAACTAATTTTAGTATGAACCTAATCTATATTATACCAAATGGAAATGCTAGACTTATTCAAAATAAGGCAGCAAATTCTGAACATGATTAGGAATGAAGGATCAGGAAAAAAAATCAGTGTCAAATATCTCCAATAAAATTTCATAAACATAATGAAAAATAAACATAGTTGCATATTTTTGAAGTTATATTTTCCTATTAATTGCATTTTGCAATAACATTTCAGAATTAAATATATTTGTAAGGCATACAATTGTCTTCATTCTAATATTTCTTATTAGAAACTAAATAACCTAGAATAATTGGGGAAAATAAGTTCAGAATTTCATAGCTTGAACATAGTATTCAGGTTTTTTAAGCTATTCTTGTTCATATTAGTATGAATTCTGCTTGTTATATTGAACACCCAAAGTTGTATTATGTTCCCCACTTAAGAAGGAGGTAGAGAATTTCTCCATTTTTACATAGTACATTCTATGTTGTATTTTTAGTTACCATTAGAAGGCACTGTATTACCAGTTTTACCCTTATTAGAAATTGTCAGATGTGATTTTCGTAGATGTTCTTTAGCTATGAATTATGTGAATTTCTGGAATAAGGGTAGGTGGGACTCTAATAGGATTGTTAGTATGATATCTTCAAATTAAGAGCTCCAGCCAACCTTTTTCTGATCCAAGTTACTCTATTTCCAGATGTTATTTCTTATTCTCTCTCTCTCCACACTTCATTCCGTTTTTTATTTTCTCTTTTTTCCTTTCAATATTTAATCAGTTTGTCATGGCAATTATACAATTAAAAAAGATGGTTATGATTCTCAGTAAGCACCATAGTTACAACATTGCATATGTTGTTCTAGTTATTGGGATGTGTTAACACAATATTTTAAATCACATAACTCGTAAATGCAACATAATTATAGATGCAACATATGAAAAAAGGCTGAATTGGCTAAGAAGAAAGAAAAAAAAATTGAGCCAAGGTGATTGCATGTAACACTGATGATATTTGAAAAAGAGAGAAAAGAATAAACAACAACAGGGATTGACAAATGACTTCACCTAGCCGCATTAGAGGGATATAAAATAATAAGGGGAAATGGTCAAGTCTTGTAAAAGCAGTCATGGACTTGACCTCTCCTCTTAGATAATCCACTCCCTCAGAAGTCTCTGCAATTGTGAGATTTTTTTTTTTTCCTTAATCTTTAAAATGTTCTTTAAAAGGAAAGTTGTACATCTTGATGGAATAGCTGGATCAAGAGATGGTGTCTTAATAAAAAAAATGCACCTGCTTCTCCTTCAATGCAGCCAGAAAGTACGCTGCCTCAAGCAGATATTCACATCTTGGACTGAGCATCCTGTCATTCACTGAGCCATTTAACAACCAAGAAAAATTCCCCAGGGGGGCTGGCTAACAGAATCTTTGGGATTCACTGGCTCAAATTAATTCTTATAACTAAGGATAGCAATGCCATTATCACCATGACTGTTTTTGCCTAGCTAGTGGCTGTTAGTACTTTATCCTAAAAATATTGAACAAATTTCTTTCCATGGCCTAACCACAGATGATCTGCCTATGATTTCACACTAGGGAACAAATAATTCTGAATAAACCTGGCCGGCTACCTATCAATAGGATAATTGTGGAGAAGTAAGGTGATTGTGTTATAACCTTAATTATGACATCCTACCCATGTTTGTTCAAATAATTGTTTTAATCATGTTTTTACTTAAGAGCTTTCTTGTCTTGGCTGATGGAACAAAATATTGCAAATATTCATCAAGGTTTTGTA
This sequence comes from Thamnophis elegans, assembly GCF_009769535.1. Lineage (NCBI taxonomy): Eukaryota > Metazoa > Chordata > Lepidosauria > Squamata > Natricidae > Thamnophis > Thamnophis elegans. Next base: position 35,877,232 of record NC_045546.1, read on the forward strand.
TCTGATCTAGAACAGGAAAAATGCACAAAACATTATCTGCTCAGCTTACTTTATAAAACAAACTTCCTAATCCTGTGCCTTTCACATGTTTAGTAGATATATTCAATATATTATTTGAGATAATGGGAATTGTAACCCTGACATGATACATGACACAGTGTTGCCAAGTTGCTGCAAACCTAAGCAATACAGATAGTTCTTACATTATGACATCAATTGGGATTGGAATAGGTAAGTGATACAGTCATAAAGTGTAAAATGCAATCCTGTCAGCTCCAGTTGCTGTCATAATCCTGATACATATAGATCATTAAGTCAGAATCAGTGGGAGTTCTAGTAAGGAGGGCTGCGATGGGGGAGGGAGAGGGGGTTCATGAAGGTGCAAGATGAGTGCAAGCCCAGGGAAGCCCAGGAAGGAGGGTGCCAGGTGCATGTGAGTATAGGGAAGCCATAAGGAGAGGGCTGATAGATAAATTTGTGAGAGCACAGAAAGGCCCAGGGTGCTAGCAAGCAAGGGGGAAGGAGAAGGTCATGATGTGAGCAAAAAGGAGAAAAAGGGCATGGTGCATGAGACAAAGGCTGGAGGTGGGGCAGATTTACTGAAATGATTTCCAACCTTCCCTGCTGGCTTCTCAGTTGACTTTGCTTGTGGGAAACCAGCAAAGAAGGTTGCAAACCATGACCACATGACCATCAGTTGATGCAACAAGTCATAAATGGGACTTGGTTGCCAGAACTTGAGGACTCGTCATAGTTCCTTCCTGCACTGCCATCATAACTTTGAATGGTTGCTGAATGAATGGTCGTAACTTAAAAATTACCTGCATTGGACTAAGAGATTTTGATACTTCAAATGTATAAGCATCTGACATTCCTCCAAGTTTCTCTTGCCTCTTATCGATATGCTTAGGTAGAGACGGTGCACTTTTGTGGGCAGTTTTAAAAATGTGTCTCTCTTATCTCCACTTGGGCTGTTTAGAAAGTTTGGCTCTACCCTGATCAAAATGAGGCATGTCACAAATCCACAGACACTACCCATATACCATAAATAATTATTATGTTGAAAATGTTGAAAAAAAGAACAGCTTTCTCCCTGAAAGCATTTTTTCTACTTTATCTAAACACCTGTGCAATCACTAAGAGTTTATTGCATCATGTGAGAAATTATTGCCGGGATATTCCTCTCATAGCCTTAGTTAAGCAGTACCAGGTGCACAATCAAAACAAATTTTAAAAAAACTCTTGCCAAAGTATACAACACTATAGTATACTTACTGTATGTCCCACTGGCTCCATTGGATGAAATGCATGGTTATATTAATTGTTTGGTTTCATATTAATTTTGGATTCTGCTGGTTCCAAAATTAGTTTGGATTTTTCTCTCTTAATGGGTTGTTCAGTAATTTAATATAATGGCTGTACTCTAGTGCTTGCATGTGTATTTCTGGCCAAAACATGAATTACTCTTCAAAAGCTCATATTTTTGGTTCAGTGGTTTCATAGTTGTGCACTTATAAGAAGGAGGAGGCTTAATATGAAATATTTATTCAAATAATTCCTTGACTGCTTTTCTGTCTCAAGGGATTCATCATAAACCACAGAGTAACACTGGTATTATATATAATGTTATTTATTAATAAAGAAGCATTTTGCTACTACTGTGATAGGTTCCCAAGAAATACTTTTGCTAATTTTCATTTTAAAATTGCTACCCCGAGTTAATCAGAAATAATGGCACTTACTGAGTGTTACCACCATATTTAAAAGAATAATTACCAAGTTTATTTTCTTCATCTTGAGGGCCAGGAATGGCCATAGGAAGAGTGCTTGTTCTTAGCTGCATCCTGGTTTTCATGAGACCATTTTGCCTGCAATTTCCTTTTGTTGTGAAATTATCCCTTTGTACTATTTTATTTTCCATTTTAATATTAGGATGAAGTATATGACCTAGATCAATAGGGAGGAACAACAAAGATCCCTTATCATTCATGTTCATGATCCCAATCCAGATTGTTTTCTAATACAAAAAATGGGAATTTCCCTTTAATTGTTTGAAAATCAATATTCCCGAGAAGAAAGAATTCTCCTGAGAATTTCTTTTTCCAATCAAGGTTTCACCATTTCTGTAAATCCTGTTGAATATAATTTTTAAATTAAATCAGCTGTTTATTTTAAATTTTGTTTATTTAAATTTATTGGATTCCTGGGATCAGAGCAGTGGTGGGATATGACTGGTACGGGTGTACCGGTGCCTGATGGGAGCACCAGGTACCGTTCCGGTATGGTGCTCCAGAGGGCCCACCCGCCCACCCACTCTCCTTACCGCTATTTGAGCCTATCGGGGGATTTGCACACATGTACGGAGCATACGGTGCCTGCGCGATGGTCTGCCGAGTAGCTGGTACACATGTGCATGCTATGCATGTGCTGTGCATGTGCTGTGCATGTGCTGCACGCATGCATGTATTGGGTGCCCAGCCCCGTTGCACCGGAATCTGGAACCCATCACTGGACCAGACCATGTTTTCAAGGCTTTCCAGTATTCCTGGAGAGAAGTCTCTATCTTTATCTCTTGGGATATACTGTTTTGAAAGGTGGAAGCCACAAGAAACAAAGCATGCTTCTTAGGTCCCACAAGAAATCAGGAGTAAATATAGGGGACCTTGTGTGCACCATTCTGCTGGAACCTAGACTTAAGACAAGCAGTATCTCAGATATTCAGGCCCTATGCCATACAAAGCTTTAAAAACCATAAGTAACATCTTGAATTGCACTCAGAAGCTAACTGGAAACCAATACAACTTGCACAGCAGTTATGACACATGTGCACACATACCTGTTATTGCTGCATTCTGGATGCTCTTCTGGGCAGCCCCAGATAGAGGATATTGCAATCACGTAAGTGATTGACCAGGACATGAATGGCTGACTGAATGGCTGACCCAATTAAGAAAAGGGTGCAACCAACACACAAGATGTAGATTGTGACATTCCTGCTTCAGGGGATCCAAATAGCCCAAACCAGACTTATTAGCACTGAGAAAAAGTCTACTCCCAATGATCCAGGTATTGGAACATTGACAGCTTCATCTGTGCTGCATGGGCTGGAGATATAAAGCTTGGTTTCATAAACAAATTGATGATATTTTAGCCCAGATTTGTGAATTACCCTGTGCATTTATATATTGAATCTATATCTATATATCCATCTCTCTCTCTTTCCCTCCCTCCCTCCCTCCCTCTCTCCCTCCCTCTCTCTCCCTCTCTCTCTCCTTCTCTCTCTCTCTCAATCTCTCTTAATATCTATCTATCTATCTATCTATCTATCTATCTATCTATCTATCTATCTATCTATCTATCTATCTATCTGTCTGTTAAATATTAATGAGCCATGTAAATCAGGCTCAGCTAGTTCAGCACCTTCTCGGAGGCCAGCAACAGCCTGCTGCTTCCCGATTGGCCGGGACGCAGCAGGAGCTGTTGCCGGCCGAAAGTTACTGTTGATTGGACCGGGACTTGACAGCAGTTGCTGCCCAAGTCCCGGGTTCCTATTGGTTGATGTGTTTGTATAAATACTGTGGCGCGCACCGCGCCGTTTTGAATCGCTGTCAAAGTTGCCTGTGAATAAAGAAGTTAGTTTCTCACCCTGGTTGTCGCGTCCCTCCTTTAGTCTTCAAAACTGGCGACGAAGGTGGGATCGGCGATTCTGCGACGCTAGGGTGAAAGAGAGAGAGAGGGGTAGTTAGCTGCCGCGGCTCAAAGCCAGCAACGAACACTGCTAGGAAGAAGAAAGAATTTTTTTTCTCCCTTTCCTTCATCCATCTCTCTCGCCACCGAGACCTGTGCCAAGATGACTTCTGCGCTCCCTCCGTTCGCCCCCTTTGGTTCTGCCGGAGAATCCTGGGAGGGTTTTATGGAGAGGTTTGAGTGCTACTTGATAGCATCAAAAAACCAGGCACAGACCAAGGAAGAAAAATGCAGCTTCTTCCTCTCGTGCTGCGAACCCACAATGTTCGCCTCTGCAAGAGCCCTGGCCGCCCCGAGGCCAGCGTACAAGCTGAGGTGGGACGAACTTATGGCAAGACTAAAAAACCACTACGCCCCCACCCCATCTGTCATCGCACGCCGCTTTGCTTTTCGCCGCCGGGTCCAGAAGAAAAACGAATCTATTAGTCAATTTCTCGAGTCGCTGCGCACGGTGGCCACTCAATGTGACTTTTCTAATCTAGAGGAGAATCTTGTGGAACAGTTTGTGTGCGGAGTCCGCGACGTCAACCTCCGCAGCCGCATGTTCCGCAACCACCATATCACCTTACTCCAGGCCGTGGAGACTGCCAGAGCAGCCGAGCTCTCGGAGCAGTCCACGGCCGATATAGAGCGGCTACAGCTTGCTGCGCCTGACCGGCCACCTCCGGAACCTCCAACGCAAACCCATATGATAGAGGACGAGCTGCCTTTCGAAGACCCGGAGGAAGACGTTGTGGGACAAATGAGGGCACAGCCTAGACGCAAGCCCAAGCAGCAGTCAACAGCGCAACCCGCTACGAATGTGCCCTGCCGCGGGTGCGGTGGCCGTCACACCCGCACGGCCTGCCCCTTCCGCACCGCTATCTGCCTCAGATGCAAGGGGGAAGGCCACCTGGCTAAAGTCTGCAGGGCCCTCCTGCCGGCACCATCGTTCCTGCAACCTACGGGCCGGTCCCAGGCGCAGCCGCGCCGCCAGCAGCCGCGGCCCGCTCGGCGGGCTGAAGACTGTTACTCCACCTGTCAGCCGAATGCTTCTGACTGTCTAGCCAACCAAGCCGCTGCGGGAGCCCGGAAGGTCGCAGCCTCCGTCCAGCTGGAAGGTCAGCCTTGCCGGATGGAGGTGGACTCCGGCTCTTCCCGGTCTCTCTTGCCCTGGTCCCTTTTCTCCCGCCTCTGTCCAACAGTTTCCCTGAGCCAATTGCTGCCATCCGAGGTTTCCCTGCGGGACTACCAAGGGAAATTAATTCCCACTCTGGGCTCCTTCCCTATCTCAGTGCGCTACGGGCCATTCCAAGGGAAATTGCCCATTCTAATTGTTAGGGACGACCTACCGGCCCTCTTGGGCCTGGATTGGTTCCCTGCCCTAGGATTGTCCATTGGGGGGGTGCACCGGGTAGTCCCCTCTTCCATAGAAGACATATTAAAGGAATTCGCTGATGTCTTCGATGGCCAGCTCGGCTGCTATAAAGGCACCCCCATCTCTTTAAGCCTAGATCCTCAGGTTGCTCCCATTAGGCTGAAAGCCTGCAGGGTGCCCTTTGCCTTGAGGGCCAAGGTTGACGCCGAACTGGATAAATTGTTGGCGCAGGGAGTCATCGAACCCGTGGACCATTCTCGTTGGGAGACACCCATTGTCCTCCCAATCAAGCCAGACGGGTCGGTGAGGATCTGCGCCGACTACAAGTCGACGATCAACTTGGCCCTTCAGGCAAACCCCTATCCAGTCCCTGTAGTGCAACACCTGCTCCACTCCCTGGGGCAGGGTTGCACATTCGCCAAACTGGATATGGCGCAGGCCTATCAACAGCTCCCGGTGGATGATGATGCGGCGGCGGCCCAGACCATCGTCACCCATCGTGGGGCTTTCCGTTGTCGCCGCCTTCAATTCGGCGTTTCCGTAGCCCCGGGGATCTTCCAGAGCCTCATGGAGCGGTTGCTCCATGGGCTACTGGGCGTTGTACCGTATTTTGATGATGTTCTGATCGCTGCTTCCAGCCGCTCAGAACTCATCGAGATACTCAGGAAGGTCCTCAGTCGTTTCAGGGGCGCGGGCCTAAAACTTAAACGCAGCAAATGCTCATTTGCTGTCCCTAGGGTGGAATTCTTGGGCTTCATGATTGATGCCCAAGGCATCCACCCCACGCCTTCAAAGGTTGCAGCCATTAGGAACGCCCCGGCACCCACCTCCAAGGCGGAGCTGCAGGCGTTCCTAGGGCTCCTGAATTTCTACGCCCCCTTCATACCTCACAAGGCGTCACTAGCCGAGCCGCTTCATCGGTTGCTCGACCGATCCGCGGCCTGGCGCTGGGGGAGCCGCGAAGCGCATGCGTTCGCGGCTGTCAAAGAAACTCTGACGTCAGCGGCAGTCCTGATTCAATACAATGACAGGATGCCCCTGACGTTAGCGTGTGACGCCTCCCCCTACGGGGTCGGGGCGGTCCTGAGCCATGTCCTCCCGAATGGCTCGGAGGCCCCCGTGGCCTTTTATTCCCGGACACTCTCCTTGGCGGAGCGAAATTACAGCCAGATCGACAAGGAGGCTCTGGCTGCAGTGTCCGGGATTAAGAGGTTCCACGATTACCTCTATGGTCGGCCTTTCACTCTTGTCACCGACCATAAGCCACTCCTTGGGCTTCTGGCAGGTGACAAGCCGACCCCCCGCATCCTCTCCCCCCGCATGACTCACTGGACGGAGTTCCTCGCAGCGTACTCGTGTACGCTGCAGTACCGTCCGGGCAAGCAGCTAGGGCACGCTGATGCCCTGAGCCGCTGCCCCTTGCCGGAGACAGATACCGCCCCTGTGCCCAGCCTCTCTATCCTCACCATCGCGTCTTCCGGCCTTCCCATCTCCGCCGCAGATGTCGCGGCCTACACTAAGGCCGATCCAATCCTCTCCCAGGTCGCTTCCTGGGTCTTGAGGGGATGGCCCACAGACAAGGTGGCAGAGGGCTTCCGGCCCTTTAAATCTAGACAAGCGGAGCTCTCCCTCCACGGGGGGTGCCTCATTTGGGGGGATCGAGTAGTGATCCCCGAAGCACTTTGGCCACAAGTTCTGTCTCTGCTCCATAAGGATCACCCAGGCATAGCGCAGATGAAGGCATTGGCCCGTAGCTATGTCTGGTGGCCCTTGCTGGACTCAGAGATAGCGGCCTATGTAGGCCGCTGCACCCCATGTCAACAGTCCAGGCCCAACCCCCCCGCCGGGCCTGCTCGCGAGTGGGAGGCTCCGAGAGGCCCATGGTCACGCCTCCACATCGACTTCGCTGGTCCCTTCCACGGCCAGAATTTCTTGATTGTGGTGGATGCCTACTCCCGCTGGGTGGAGCTGGTCCTGATGCCCTCCACCACGGCCGAGAGGACGGTCCGGGCCTTGAGAAGGCTCTTCGCAACCCACGGGTTGCCAGACCTAGTAGTTTCGGACAATGGGTCCCAATTTATGTCCACCACATTTCAAGAGTTCCTGGCCGAGCAAGGGATCCAGCATGCGCCCATAGCCCCGTACCACCCGGCCAGCAATGGCCGGGCGGAGCGGGCGGTCCGCTCAGCGAAGGAGGCCCTGGGCCGCATGGACCGGGGCGACTGACAGGCGAGAGTGGCGGCTTACCAGCATTCCACTCCCTGCCCAACAACCAACCGAAGCCCCGCGGAGCTCTTGATGGGCCGGCATCTGCGGACTTCCCTGGATAGGCTTCACCCGCTCTATTCAGGGGATCAGCCGAGCAACCTGGGGGTTCTCCCTCCCCGTTCGTTTAAACTGGGGGACGCATTCTGGGCCCGTGCATTCTCAGGGGCTACTCAATGGGTTCCGGCCACCGTAACCGCCCTGACAGGCCCCTGTTCTTTTAGGGTCGGACTGGCTGACGGATCCCAATGGAGGCGCCACCTGGATCAATTAAGGAGGCGCCTCCCGCCACCGGCCGGCAACCCGGACTCTGCTGAAGACAACACCGCCCTTCCGGGGTTGCCAATTGAGGCCTTCGCCAGACCAGGCCTCGCCTCTCAATTGCCTGGAGCTCAAACCGAAGAAGTGCATTTTCGGGCCTTCACCACACCAGGCCCGGCCTACCCGAGCTCCCCCTGCAGGGAGCACCAACAGAACACTCAAGCCGCCGCAGAAAAGGGCCCACCTATTGCTCCAGCCTTCCCCAGTGACTCTCCTCCCATGCCTAACTCTGTTGTTATGGACGCGCCACCTCGTCCCTGCTCACCAGCGTTGTTGAGCCCGCCTTCTGGGCCTTCTCGAGAGGGAGTGCCTTGGAGCTACACCCCCTTCCGGGAGGAGCTACTACAAGGAGGTCCACCTCCGCCGACGACTCCTGTAGAACTGGGAAGGTCTGGGCGGGTCCGGCACCGCCCCGCCTATTTACAGGACTACGCATGCTCCACCCGGGGAGCATGCGCGGAACTGGGGGGAAGGGGTGTTAAATATTAATGAGCCATGTAAATCAGGCTCAGCTAGTTCAGCACCTTCTCGGAGGCCAGCAACAGCCTGCTGCTTCCCGATTGGCCGGGACGCAGCAGGAGCTGTTGCCGGCCGAAAGTTACTGTTGATTGGACCGGGACTTGACAGCAGTTGCTGCCCAAGTCCCGGGTTCCTATTGGTTGATGTGTTTGTATAAATACTGTGGCGCGCACCGCGCCGTTTTGAATCGCTGTCAAAGTTGCCTGTGAATAAAGAAGTTAGTTTCTCACCCTGGTTGTCGCGTCCCTCCTTCAGTCTTCAAAACTATCTATCTATCTTTACACCCGGAAGCACCTCATATATGATTTCTCTCCCCCACCTCTGTAGCAATAATGAGAATTCATTCCTAAAGAAAAATATGAATCATTGAAGCACAATGCTTCCCATTCCTAACTTCACAACTGGTTCAAATGTATATGGTGGTTGAAAGTATTGAAAGCTGTTGAGATACAGTATCAAGGAGAACTAGGATGGATGGCACATCCACATCCTGGCTCTACCAAAAATCATCAGCAGGTGTAACCAACACATTTTAGATCATTGAATGAGCTTTGCCTATATCCCCTATAAATTATTTTTATTTAATTTTAATCGAAAAGCTGAACCAACTAAACCAACCATGGTTTAACAATTGGATCTCTCCTTGTTATCACCTAAATTAAGTTTTTCCCCTTTCATTGGCATCTCCCATTGTATTAATGAAAATCTTGACTTTTCCTAATTATGACAGTGCAGCTACACACTGGATGGTTAGTTATAAAGTCATGACTGATTATTGAGCTGATAAAATTGATATAAATGACTTTTTGAAAACTAAAACAAATATAATAGTAGTGTGCATTTAACAGCCTATTAAGTCCACCTGGAGTATATTAATGCATTTGGACTATTGCTTCTTGCCTGACCCTCACCTTTAAATGGGTATACTATGATGGCATTGCAGATTTCATAAAGATATATTGCTGATTATATTTCCATTAAAGGACTGTAGCTCAGGCTGATGTCTAATTTTCTCCTAGGCTAATCTACAGTGAGTACTTTGCTTCTGATGAGTTTATTGTTAAGAGATTACTTTGCCTGTCCTCCACCTCATTTGTGTAGCTGCAAACCTGAGATGAAAGTTTGCCCACAATCAATTCTTAGTTTATATTTTCAATTATGGGTTCATTAAAAAAGTGTGATACAGAGCAGCACGAGATTCATTTCAGCTACAGTAATTGACACAGAAAAAGATTTGCATGCTTAGATTGCACTTCTACCTCTGAAGCAGAAGAGGTGATTATATGTATGTATATGGAAGTTCTTGAATCCAGAAAAGGCTTAAATACTGATGTGGGATACTCCTTACCAAGCTGGGATGTGGGTGGAGATCAAAATTGCCCACCAAGTCTAAGGATGGTTGATTCAAAATTCTGGATGTCCTTTTAATCATAATCACAATGTGATTCCAAAAGTAGTTCATGTAGACTAGAGTTAGTTCAATTGTTAATGATTCCCTTCAAAACTGACTTTATTAATGACCATCACAATATCTAATGATAGCAATTATCATAGATGTGTACCAGAGGTGGATTGTTCCCTGTTTGGCCACCTGCACATACACTTCTGTGCATGTGCAGAAGCAGTGCACGTGTGTGAACTGGTAGTAAAAACTAAGGAAATCCACCACTGCTGTGTACCATGTACTATTTTAAAAGATACATTTTTGTAGCCGTTGAGATTCACCCTACATTTAGTTTCAATGCAAGATCTCAGTTCTGACATAGTGATGGGTGACAAACAAACCCCTTATCTCTAGCTACATATACCAAATCTGCACCAAAAATCTCTCCCTACCTACATATACCAAATCTGTAATTATTTTTGAATGCATATATTTCATTCACGTTTAGCTCTGTGGTACAAAAATATATGCAACAAACAACATGGACCATGCACAGCCTTCCTTGCAGTCTTTGTATGTGACCAGGATCTGATCTACCTCCTGTCTTTGTCTCATCCTATGAAGACTCTCGAACATCCCATCTCTTTAGCAGTGGGCATTCCTAGTTCTATTATCTCTCCTGAAAGGGAGTTTGCCTAACAATAGAAATTACCCCAGCACAATGATAAGAATCTGCTTAACTTCCCCCAAAGTTTCCAGGCAAACAGATCCCTAGGATTTCTCTATTTGTAGTCTTCAACTTCTATAAAAATATGTTTTCCATTGTTCAGTGTTCCCCTTTTTATTAAAGTTGGGATACCATGGTAGTTGTATAAAGAGATGGCTTTATAAAGTGCTGTGCTTCAGAATTTTTCACAACAGTTCAGAACTCATCTGCTTTACTTCTCTTTACTAAGGAGCCATTGCACCTCTTATACTCCATGAAGTTAGTTCAGAAGTGAATCCCATATCCTACTAAAGTATAATGCTTGTGTTAAAACCAAATGGAAAGTGCCAAAAGGATATTATAAAGGAATACATGCTCTTTTGTCAGGAGTGTTAATGTTTACATTCTGGTTATAGTATTAACTGCATGAATTTCTTCAGCTGGAAAAAAAAGAAAATATCTATTCATAGAAGTAGCATAGGAAGTTAGATTACACCAATTGAGGCTTTCAGAAAGTGTCATAATTGCTTCCTGAATTTTTCTACATAGAGAAATACGCATCTTATTGCATACCCAGAGAAATTGTCTTTGTGAGTAGAGGAAAAAGTACCTTAATTTGTGTGACTTTAAATTTGAAGACAACAGAGACAGAAACCTTACTCTGAAGCCTTCCTAAGGGACATGGAAAGTTCTATGTAGGTATTTCCATGCATGAGAATTTCGCTCTATCCTTGGAAACATTCAGTAATGATGTGATTCTACTGACTATGCCCTCTCCAGTTTAATTGATTTATCAAGTCAGTTTCAACTCTTAGCAATTACATTGATGATCTGTCCCTAATGTGATCCTTCAGGTCTTCCAAATATAATTGTGTCCATCCATCCATCCCTCCATCCCTCCATCATTATCTTCTTTCCACCCTTCCTGAAGGGTGGAAGATTTTTTTTCAATGATCTAATTAATCATTGATCTTTTTTATTTTTTCATTGATTTTTCTTGTTTATTTTGTTTCTTTGTTTTCTTTTCCAGTTAGGTGAAAAGTACTTGTAAGAAGGTATTAAATTAAAATGTATCCCTTGTACATAAATAATGTATATATAATTTGAGATACCAGTATAAAAGTGTCATTTTAATAATTATATATCCATAATATCTCCCAAGACTTCTTGCTTTAGTCTGTCTAAAAGTTGCTAAAATCTCCCAGCATTTTCTCCAAATAGTTCACTCTGGATACTACCTTCTTTCTTTTTAACTCCCTCCTCCTCCAAATAATATTGTGATACTATTAACTAAGATACATTATTTACTTAGATTTTGTTTATCATTTTTTGTCCTGAATAGGTTAAGATCCTGTACTCAAAATGTTAATATAAGCAAGCAAATACATTCAACTAAATACTCCTGATTGAAAGCTATCATATTATTTCACTTTTGATCATTTATTTCAGACCACTTAAAGTTAAGAGCTATTTAAAACTTGGAAAAGATTTAACTGCTTTCCTATTTACAAATTTATATGGAAACAGACAGGCGTGTTTGGAAATGGCTTGTGCATTAGTATGATTTAAAAACACTCAGCTTTTTAAATAATTAACAACAATGGTTTTATGGACTCCTTTGTGCTTTAGCTTTCCAGGAAATGCAGCATATGGAAAAGACTACAACATTTGAAGCAGCCAGTTAGACTTCTATAAGTCATTTAGGCATTGAGGCATTTAGAGAGTGGTTATGTAAAAGGAGTAAGATAATAGAGAAAAAACCCTTCTCATTACGGCATACTTTCTTTTCAGCTTGTTCCTTATTTCATTCGTAAGGCTAGTTTCCAATATGCTTGTATGTATAGGCACCTCTACTAGGCTAAATGAAGGCATCCCTTCAAGAACTGAGAATGTTCTTCAGACACCATCTCAGTAGCAAAATCTCCTTTGGCTTGGGGACCACTGTCTTGTAGTCTTGACTGATGATCTTCAAAAAGAAATGTTGGCACCAAAGCTCACAGGAAACATTCAATTTGTGGTAAAATGTCATGAGATGCAGCTTTTAAAAGTTTTTTTTCTTCAACCAGTTAGAGGTGATTGTGCAAAATAGCATTAATAGCATAAATGCAAATTTTGTTTTGAATCATCTATTTTTACATAATGATCAAGCTTGTTTCATAATGAACCTATTTTTTCTTTCTTCCTGTGAGGATATCAGATTATATAACAGAAACAATGACATTTTGTTATCGGTGTTGCATCAGCCTTGATGCTGTATTTTGGAGGAATCATCTATAGTAGTTTTAAAAGTTAAGTAGTTTGAGAACCTTTGGAATGATCTATCAGCTTAGAACTGTTTATTTGGCCTTACAGCAGGGGTGTCAATGCAGTTGGCCCATGATGTGGTTAGATCTGGCCTGTGGGGCCGTCCTGGAAAATGTAAGGGGCCAGCCTGTGTCACTTCAGCCCAATCTACCCAGTGCAAAGAGGAAACATGCCAGCAGTTTGGGGAATGACCTCAAGCTGGCCACACCCACCCAGTCAGCCATGCCCAGCCCCTCTAAAGTCAATCACAGCCTGATGTGGCCCTCAATGAAATTGAGTTTGACACCCATGCCTTACAGTATGCAAAGGAGCTGACCTTACTTAATTTTACAGGATTTAGTTCTGACATACCTTTGGCTGATGCAGCTAGTCATCACCTTGATTATTTTATTTTTATATTAGTTCATCTAAATTTTCAGTGGCTTCATAAATGGAGAGAACCATTTGATATTTCAAAATTAAATATATTATCAAGTACTTTTTTCTTCATAACATACCATTATTTTCTCTTGATAGCTCAGACAACCAGCCAATTACTTCTTACTCTAAGCAGCCAACTACATCTCACTCTGTCTTATTTCTCTTTTCTTTCCCATTGATTTGTGAACTCCCTGAGGCTTTCTACTGCTAATATCAAACAAAGATCAACCAATCCTACATTTCCAGAGACATTATTTTCATACTTTTTCACTCTAATTCCTAGGCAGTGATATTGTATTCAACGTAAATACAGTAGTGGTGTAGTGTTTCTGTATAATAAATTACTACAGCATGGTGAGTAGAATAGCAGCAAATCTAAGGCAGGATAATAATAGAAACAATATAGGCATTGGCAATGACAAGAAAAAGGTAGACACTTGTGTAAGTAAGGATAGCCATTGGTGGCAGTGGGCAGATGAAGCAAAGACAGCACATGTTTAATCTACTGCTTTATGGAGTCAATGTGATATGACATCTAGTCCTCGAAAGGAATGTGTGGGTATAGCAAATGTGTTGCAGTCTCATCCAATTAGCACATACATTGATGAGTTGGGATTGTCTGCATATACATACAATGAAACTCATCATTAGGGTGAATAGTGTAGCTCATTTATAGTTGACATCAAATTACGTAAGAATTCAGATGGGATGGGGATTATATTTGTCCATTATTCTTCCATCACTCCTAGATCCTTACTAGACTATCTTCAATGTGCCATTTTGCTTCCTTGCCTCCTCATCTACTAGTCCCAATCTAAAAAGTAATCTACTAGTGCCTCAATCTAAAAAGTCCTCAGATTAATATAGTGTGAGTAAATCACAATACAGTACCTTGCTTCCTGAATTTGCTCAGATGATACAATATATGGAAGGTAAAGATAGGAGAAAATATGATTGCTAATGGTTTAACAGATTAGGCCATGACAGGAGCATCCAACAACTAGGAGCAGGTCCTCAATTCATTCCCAACTTAATGTCAAAATATTATACTAGGTATCTAATATTTATTTTTAAAAGATTCCGTATTTGCAATTTTTTTATAAGACAACATTGTGCTTTTATTTATTTTTGGCTTTTCAAAAAGTATTCTTTATCTATCTATCTATCTATCTATCTATCTATCTATCTATCTATCTATCTATCTATCTATATCTATCTATCTATCTATCTATCTATCTATCTATCTATCTATCTATCTATCTATCTATCTATCTATCTATTCATCTATCTATTTCTTCATTAAAACATTATTTTTTTCCACTGGTAGATCAATTATTCATATTGACCAAGGGAAAGCATGAATTTCATGACTTCCTAGTTTATACTATCTGGCATTCATTGTTCACATTCCAAAGAATTCAAACATAAAATTAAGTTCATTAAACTGTGCTGATACGTCTAACTTCGGAATTAAAATCCAACTAATGGTTTATTGTTCTATATCAATATTCAGCACATGTACTGTATACAATTTCATTACATTTCCTTCTGAAACTGAAATTTTTGTCCAAGACATGGATGATGACAGAATGAAAATTTATGTCACTGCTTAAGATAATTCCTAGGTTACTAAAGATAATATAAACAAGTCTTATATTACTAATGAAATTTGTTAAGTATACTTGCTTTTAAAGAAGTATTTTTTATAAAACTAAACTGAAACAAATATGTTAGAGTTATATTATTGACTCCAGTGAAACAAATAATCAATTGGGTATGGTATGCCTTTCCTTTTCAAGGTTCTTATTTAGTGACACTAAAATAAGGCATGTTTTCTTAAAGAAAAGAACCTGTACCTTGTTCTGGTTAGTAATGTCTAGCTAAGAAGAATTCAGGCAACATACAGAGTAAACAACAAATGTAATGGAGCAACAGTCACTGAAGAGTAGTACTGAAATCAAAAACAGCAGGATGCCGCCAACCACATCATCAATAGATCATGTCCTTGTATTATGCCTTTCAATTATTTACAGACTTGTGGAAATAATGCTGTTGTTCAGTTTCTTACATACATGGGTCTTCTAGATAAAGTTGCAAATCTGATTGTGATCAAGATTATCTCCAGCACCAACTGATCAGATGACACTATGATGATGTAATTATTATTTTATTTTTTAACACATCCATATCCATAGACAAATTGAGTATACTGATCTCTTGTTGAAAATAGTCAAAACTGTCCAGATAATCTTTGACATAAATGCTTGTGGTAGAGTAGGGGTGTCACACTTGCAGCCCATGGGCTGGATGCATCACATGCTGGTCCCACCACTGCCAGGTTTAGCGAAGGGGGAAAAGGTCCTGATACATCACATGAAGTTTGACACCTCTGTGGTAGAGCAATCATAGTAATCAAGATGACACAACTGTGACACAACTGTATGATAAAGTCCTACTTCTTTTGTACATGTAGCCTCCCCATAACATCCTTATCCCTCATCTGGAACATATTGAAATTGTATGAAGAAGTGAGTAGCATGGAAAAAAGCATAGGAAAAACAACATCAAAGCAATTATTGGATCACGACATTCCATACATGCTTCATAAATTGATGACTGCCTTTTTACTATCATCCTTGATAGTTAGTTTGCTAGCAAAATACGTTAGTGAATAAGCTGTACAGTCCAACTTCTAATTTTTCATATTTTCCCACCCCCATCTTGTAATCCAACAGAAGCCTGAGAACATTTGTACCTTTTAAGAATTTTGACTAGAAATAAATTATTCTGCAATTGTGAATAGGTGAAGCCAAAAACATATATTTCTTAGCAAAATTTGATTCTTTTCCTTGTTTTAATGAAGTTTTGCACCATCTTACTAGATAATTGCTAGAATATGTGAATGGATAGTCAGCCACTACTACCTATCTTCTATTCAGCAGCACCGAGGAAGGACTCCTATGCAAATTGTTATGTGAAAAATAAAATAAAAAATACTTATGGTTATTATCATACTATTACTCTTACTACGGGCATAATGGGTAAATATGCTTCTCCATATATATGTCTACTTTGAAATAGGAATTTAGATACTGTAGCATCTGCGCTCCTCAAAATCCTAGTTGAGTCAGTGCATGCTTCCAAGTAGATAAGCTCTGTTAAGTGGGAAATATGTCTGTTTCCTTATAAATATTGCTGTTGTAAAGATTTCCTTATAAATATCAGTATTATCGGGTAAATTTCCTTATAAATATCAGTATTATTGGGTGAAAGTGTTTTTGAGTACCCCCAAATATCTCAGATATAATGACTATATGTGTAACTGTATTCTTCACGATTATTACTGGCTTCATTTCTGCAATAGTGAGTATGCTTTTATTCTCTTTTACAGATTTTATAACTCTAGACATCCAATTACATTTTGTTTTATGCTAACATTACTGAGGACAAAGGGATCATTCCATTTTGGGCTTAATCATGCTGGGGTTTCCTTTTTACTGAATAAAGAGGGGGGTGAAGGCTTTTCATGCATGAATTTTCATTTGCTTCCACTGACAGATGAAAGGTTCTATGTACATCTTAATTTTAATTACTGGCTATTCTAACATTTGAATCATATGCACCGTTGGAGAGGCAAATCTTGAAAGCAAACAGAAGTTAAATGACATATATTTAGGGAGGAACTATTTCTAAGAAAAAGTAATGGGATTAGCTTAATTTAAAAATAATAATAAGTTTGAAATCTAAATATATTAAATTAACTTTTAAGATTTGATGTGAATTTGCATTTCACTTTGAAGAAATTATTCCATTTAGTTTGGTTCACTAACAGTGTACACATATATATTCCACTGAATCTTCAGATGAAATCCAAAGACATGTGATTTCAAACTAATGCAAAAAGGTAATAAAATTCAACTGAATCATCTTCAGATTGAATTATTTATTTCAACTAAAGTTTAGAACAATACATCAAGGTTATATTAAAATGGAGGAGAAGTTATTATTTGAAGAACTGCCTTGGTGGCAATGTTGCAAAGCTCAACAATACTGGCAAATAGTTCATCATAGAATGTCACAATCCCTTTCATCCTGAAATATTTTTATTAAATTTTACCAAACCATTCATTTCTTCAATATACTGAACTGTCATTGTGTATGTTAATAGATATAAGGCTTCTATATACTGCTTATTGGGAAAAAAAATCTTCAATCCCTTTTATGCAAGAATGACTGTCCAAATTGTCGGAGGATGCTTTGATGCCAAAATAACTTTATGTTTTCAAAAGTAAAACTGATTCAAAATTCCATTCTATTTGGAAACTATGTTTTAACTATAGGGTTACACAAGAAACTCTGCCACATCCATAATTTAGATTTTAGATTTTATTTAATATATATGTTACAGTATTCTCTTAATGAATTGCTTAGTATTTATAAGTTTTTTCTTATCAAATTCAATAATGTTAATCAAGTATTTTAAAATTTCAGTACAGTCATTTTTAAATTACAAATGGTGTATAAAATGTGTGCTCCCCCAGAACTAGGCAGAATAAAATGTCTTACAAGCTTTAATTACTTATAGTGAAACTATTAATGATGTATTAGAAAATGCCAGCCATATTATATTTTAGATATGTTGATTAGCAATAGCAATAGCAGTTAGACTTATATACCGCTTCATAGGGCTTTTAGCCTTCTCTAAGCGGTTTACAGAGTCAGCATATTGCCCCCAACAACAATCCAGGTCCTCATTTTACCCACCTCGGAAGGATGGAAGGCTGAGTCAACCCTGAGCCGGTGAGATTTGAACAGCCGAATTGCAGAACTGCAGTCAGCTGAAGTAGCCTGCAGTGCTGCATTTAACCACTGCGCCACCTCAGCTCTATATCTGCATGTATTATCTGCATGTATTTTACTGTTTCTGAATCCTTTTCCATGTGGTAATCATTTATAAAGGCCTACATGGCCTTGGACCTGAACATCTGAGCATCTTCTGCTCCTGGTAGAATCAGTCCATCTAAGTCATGCTGGGGGAGAAAATACTAACAGTCCACCAAGGATTCAGGAGAAGGGAAAACAAAAATAAATGCTTTCTACTGTATCCTTTCAGTAGAAATCAGTTGCCTCAATGTTTAGTCCTTTAAGATAACCTGGGATAAGAAATTGATTATACAAATTTTATTGGAACTGTACTTTGTTGATACAGGCTATAGCAATAGAATATTAAAAGCTGGTGTTTTCTCTCCCCTTCCTATTATACAGCAAGGAGTTAGGGAGACACCAGTTTAAGAGGGTTTTTTAAAATAATTTCTTCAACTCATTGGCTTAAAACATTTTTTAAGTGTCACTGCATAGTTTCTAAGGCAGTGTTTCTCAACCTTGGCAACTTGAAGATGTCCAGACTTGAACTCCCAGAATTCCCCAGACAGCTTCGCTGTCTGGGGAATTCTGGGAGTTGAAGTGCGGACATCTTCAAGTTGCCAAGGTTGAGAAACACTGTTCTAAGGTCATCGATCTGACTGTTCATATTCATAAATAAAATTAGTCTCTTATCTTAAAGCTGGTTGTTTTTAAGCAGGCATTCAGTGATTGGGGAATTGATGCATAAACAGATGTATATCTGTGCTGCCTACTGCTGTTTTGTTGCAGTTCTTGATTTTGATTTGTTTTATATGTAATGTTTTCCATCTTCTGGTAGGTGATTTATTCTTAAGGTGTTTTTGTAAAGCTTTTCTAAATTGTTTATATTTGTTTGATTGAAATACAAACACCGTAGTATAAATATTCTGTTAAAAAAATGAAATACATAAAAATGATTTCTTTTTAACCAATGACGTTCAATTTAGGAGATATTTAATTCCAGAGTGTCTACTCACTTAACACTGGGATAGCAATTTATGTTTGGGGGGGGGGGGGGAGAGAGAGAGAGAGAGAGAGAGAGAGAGAGATATTGAGATTTTACAATTTTATTGTATTTGAAAACACATAGCATTTTGTTGCCTAAGAATATATTTTATTTTACATGTTCATTAGTGAAATGCAATCATGGACTTTTTTAAAATAAATCTGAATTACTGGGATAGCTTCTCTAGTGATAACAGTAGGTTTTGTTTTGCTTTACAGTGATAGGAGTAAAATATTGTTTGCAATATTACTGCTATTCTCTATGTATTTAACAGAATAAGAGAGTTGGAAGGAATCTTGGAGGCCTTTTAATCCAACCCTCTGCTCAGGCCATTGGATAACCAGGACAAATGGTTGTCCAATCTCTTCTTAAAAACTTCCAGTGTTGGAGCCTTCCCAATTTCTGGAGACAAGTTGTTGCACTGATTAATTGTTCCAACTATTGGGAAATTTCTCATTAGTTCTCAGTTGCTTTTCTCCTTGATTAATTTCTGTCCACTGTTTCTTGTCTTGCCTTCAGGTTCTTTGGAGAACAGATTGATTCCCTCTTAAAAAATTTATAATTTTATTTATTATTAAATTTATATGCCCCACATCTCACTGTCAAATGGCTTTGTCATAACAGGTAACTATAATTTTATACTTTTAGCTGATTATGTTTAAACATCTAAGTATCCTGGAAAAGGCAGCCTTTTTGTTTGTTAATGACGCCAGGTTTTTCCAATGATTGATAGAATGTAAGAATTGAAAAGTTAAGAGTGATGCCCATTCCAACTCTAGAGTTTTATGATACATTCCTCTCATTTGCCATTCTATCTACCACTTATTTCACATTTTATATATACAAAATACAGCACGTCTTTTCAGAACACAATTTGCCTTTTCTTTATTTCCCCTAAATATCTATCCTCTGAACTCCAGAGAACTCAGAGGTATCAGGAATTAGTAAGAGTTTATTCACTCTTAACAGAATGATGTCTTTTAGCTATGTTAAGTTAATAGAACATAGAAATCTTGGTAGAAAACAAATGTCTAATACCATTTCTTCATTTTACGATCCACCATTGGGATTCCTTCCAATATGAATTCAGTACTCAAAATCAGTTGCAAGCAAATTAGAAGTTTCTATGTCTGTGTTTCCCTGCAGGCATATTTTATCCATTAATGAACCAATCACATTTTGGAAACACATGTAATTTTCTCCTTCATAACCAGCCACATACAACTTGTCCTGATTATGAGATTGCAATATAGTATTAATGATATTATTATCAGACTATCCGAGGGGGATGGGGGGAGAGGGAGGAAAGGAGAGAGCGCGTGAGATGCATGCTACAGTATATCCTCACTCATTCCACTTACAGGATACATCTATATCAGTGGTGGGTTCCTACCAGTTCAGACCAGTTTGGCAGCCCACCACGCCCTAAACTGGTTCTGTCTTGTTTTTTGCGAGCAACTTTTATTGCACTGCACATGTGTGCACAGCATGCATCAAGCGCTCATGTGCAGCGTGCCCATGAGGGAACCGGCAGTAGTGACTGCTGGAACCCACCCCTGATCTAAATGTATAGCAACTGTCAGCAGTATCTAGTGATTGACTGTTGAAGTGTCCTTAAAAAATTATTTCTTCTACTGTGGGTATCTTCATTCCTATGTCAGCTAAATTTATAACTATAGTTTGCTCAGTGCTTTTAATTGGCATATTATCAAAAGGTGCTTTTTTTCTGTTCTGTTTTAACTGATGGCGTTCCTAACCAGATTTTCAGGTTAGGTTTAAAATATAAAGCTGCATTAATTCTACTATGGATGGATCAAGCTGTCAGCTTCACTTTCAAATGTTTTAACATTCTGTCTCATTTATATAAAAAAAGTTGCAAATTCATCTCTCAAAAAAAAAGCAGATGAACAGATGGCATTCACTTCTGACAAAACATGTTGGAATTTACAATATGAAAAATATTTATTTTTAATAAAAGTTTTATGGCTAAGTGTTATGCGAACTCACACATTGTGATTTATTTGGAAAATGATTTAAACAAGCCAAAGTTCCATGATAGATAAAATTGACAGCGAACAGCTTTACATGCTAAAACTAACAAATTTATTCATATCAAGCAGAATATGTACACTGAGAGAGTGAAGGCATTTATTAAACCTAATAATTTCCTCCCATCAGTGACGTGCAGTCACTAGAGGCAGGGGAGGCGGGGCCTCACCAATCTCCTGAGGAAAAGGAAATTATTTTTAAAATAATTAAAAAGGCCAAGGTAGTTGCTCCCAGACTCTAAGTCACAGTGACTCCGAGTCTCCTTAGTGCAGTTAATAGGAGGAGGCTAGAGAACTATGAGCCTCCTTTGCATAAGGAATTTTTCACCTTTTAAGAGCTAACCAAGGGTTAAAAAGCAAAACATTCCATATGCAAATGAAGCACGTGAAGATTAAATTTGCCTTCAGAAGAGCTATAGGATACCAGTGATGCTAATGGTATTAAAGTGTTTTGTCCACTTATATTTATATTCCTTGTAGACAGCTGGTAATTTTAGAGGGTTGTTGAAGAGGTGAAACATCTTCAAAAAAACAACAACAAGAAAGTCCAGTTGCCTCCTAAAAAAGCACCTTTGGGATAAACATGATCTGGATGACTGAGAAACTCTACAGTCTTTTAGCTGTACAATTTGGGATGAACACCCTTGGAATGGTGTAGGAGTAGGAATGGACTTCCAGAAGAAAAATTGCAGACTACAAGAACCAGCAGCACTACCTTGAGAACACAGCTAAACATCCAAGTACTTCAATGACCCTCTAAAAGGTTGCAAATTACCTGTTGTCTGCAAAGAATATAAATCCTTCCATTACCCACTATCCTGTCAGAGCTGGAGAAGCTTCTTGGATGAGAAGCAAAACATCTTCAAAAGAAAAAAAATAAGAAAGTCCAGTTGCCTCTTGAAAAAGCACCTTTGAAAAAGCACCTTTGAAAAAGCACCTTTGAAAAAGCACCTTTGAAAAAGCCAAGCAACAAAGAAAAATGAAAATGGAGGAGGAAAAGAAATGACAATTAGAGGAGATGAAATGTAAATGTGAAGAGCACCTCCGAAGGTGTGTTCAGGTGTTGCAGGCTCAGGAGCAAGTAGAGCAGTTAGAGGAGGAAAAGAAAATATGACTTGAATAAAAGTTGACTCAACATGAAGAGACGAATGAGAAGGTCTGAGAGGAATAAATGGCAGGAGGCAAAATTAAGAAAAGGGCAGTGGCTAAGAAGCTGGAAGAACTCAAAGCCCAGTGCAAGCAAGAGGAAGATACCCATAAACAGACCACCTACTGCCATTGGTAGCCTCCCACCGTCCAGTACAATCCCACAGAGTTGGCCTCCACAGGGTGCCGTCAGCCAGGCAGTTTTGGCCGGTGACCCCCAGGGGGAGAGCCTTTTCTGTGGGAGCGCCTTCCCTTTGGAATGAGCTGCCCCCGGAGCTTCGCATAATTCCCGACCTCTGGTCCTTCCGGCGCGCCCTAAAATGTTGGCTTTTCCAGCAAGCCGGCCTGGTCTGAATAAAATAAATTATCAATTTTAATTGTTAATTTTAATTTAATTTCTAAATTTCATTGTAAATGTCTATTGTTTTTTTTGGATATTCTATTTAATCTTTCTTTTAACTTTTGTAATATGTGTTTTTTATATTGTACGCCACCCTGAGTCCTTTGTGAGAAGGGTAGCATATAAGTCCAATAAACCTAAACCTAAACCTATTACTATTAAACTTTGCTTTCTTTTGCTATAGTTATACTATTGCTATTTGCAGGTCTTTGTATTTTGTGATTTTTCTCCAGTTCTCTCTCTTCTCCTGTTTCCAAGTACCTTGAACTGAGGTGGCACAGTGGTTAGAGTGCAGTACTGTAGGCTACTTCAGCTGACTGCTAGCTGCAGTTCAGCAATTCAAATCTCACCGGCTCAAGGTTTACTCAGCCGTCATCCTTCTGAGATGGATAAAATGAGGACCCAGATTGTTGGGGGCAATAGGCTGACTCTGTAGACTCCTTAGAGAGGGCTGCAATGCACTATGAAGCGATATATAAGTTTAAGTGCTATTGCTATCCACTGAACAGACTTTTTGGACATTATTATGGTTCATTGCACAGTCATCCTGATGTTCAACTGGATTTGGCATATTTATCCACCCATCAAGTAATAATAATAGAATTAGGCTTTGTGTAAACAAAGGATTGGCCTTGTTTCATGGTTTGGGGCAACTTATTTCAACCCCTGGGTATCCAGTTTCTTTTTCAGATGATAAATCAGTAGAAATATTTTTTACTAACTTTTGAGAGGTACTGCAATAACAAATTCTTTTCTAAACTAGAATGTGCAAATACCTAGCAAATTAGTATAATGCTTAAGATTCTCTGCTACATAATGAGTCTGCCTGCCATAAACTAAGTGACAGGTTTGATTCAGACATGGGATGGGCAGATGATCTTGATATTTTACTGCCACTTTCTTGTACTGTCAGCACTGATATAATTTCAGATCTATTTAAATAAGACATCAATCCTGAGCATGGGTTAAACAACTAAAACTGATTTGCACATATTCTTTCTCATTCGCCACACTGACGTTTCAGCTAGTCCTTTTGTTAACTTGCTAGCAAATAGATTCAAAGGATGAAACACAGAAGCTTTTTAATAAGAATTCAGTGCCCTTAACTCTATGAGGTTGCTCCTATTAAGTATATAACTGCTGCATTTCCTACTTTTATTCATTTTCTCCTAGATGTTGAGCTTTTCTCAGGATTTTGGGATTGTTTGAGAACCATCACCTTACAATATGCATGTGCAAGAAATGAATATGATTATGTTACACTAAAGGAAGATTTGTTTATAATTATGGGAAATTGATTATAATTATGGAAGCTCACTGATGGGCTTTAATTAACTCTAAGATAATTCTCTGTAAGTATACATTGAGACAATTGACTATCCTGATTGTTTATTTAGGGTTAGGTTTTAGAGGTAAAGTACAATATATTGTTAGTTGGATTCTATCAGTCTTCTTTGAGCCTTCCAGACGGATTCTGTATAATCTACTATTTCTAGCTTTTATTCCCTCCAAGAGTAACTAAATCAGTGCAAAAAACATGGCATGGCATTCCCCAAAAGAGGTTAACTCTTGGTCTTTTAAAATTAAACATTTCAGTAATATTGAATGTTCACACACACTAAATCTATGGGAAATTTTGAACTGCATTGGATCACAAATACCTATTATAGAACAATTTCATCCAGCAGTCACAACACTGATTTATGTCCACTGTTGACATTTGAACTCCAGCCAGTTCTTCAGTTGTATCACTAAGAAAAATGTCAAAGCTATGGAAACCCTAGGTATGTTCATTTTGCTGACAATGGATTCTATTTGTAAGATTGGCAGTGTGCCCTTAAAGTATATCACTTTTCCATTATGTGCAAAGTATTTTAATCTTGATCTCTAATCACCCATAATAATAATATTTACTGCAGCACTGAATCTCAGGAGCCATTATTAAGCCATTCATTCCATTATCAAATGTCTCCTTTATCCTAGGAGTGCCAGAAGTTATTATGCCTTAAGATTTTCTAAAATAAAAAGTCCTTGTTATATATTTCAGTTCTTGAGTTACCAGCAAAACCAATTTTGGATTTCACTCCACAATCAATATTTTTATTTTGCTCTAATGTATTTGTTTCCAAATAACTTGCTGTGATCTGTGTAATGTACCATGACGTAATCATTCATAGTTTGACTTCCCTTCAAATCATAGTAACATTCCTGCAGCAAAGATGTGGGTTAGGCATTAAATATCGAACTACTAGTTATATATTATGTATGCTATGAAACGGGTGGAGCACTGATAGTTCTCATGTAGAGGAAGATTTACCCAATTCACAGTCCTTAAGCCAGTGATGGCAAACCTTTTCAGCACTGAGTGCCAAAACCGGAACGTGCACACATGCACCGCAGTGCTGGAAACCTGAAGACCAGCTGGCCAGTGGTGCTGGCCACCTGGTTTTTGGGTTTCTGGTGCTCCAGCACATGTGAAGACTAGTTGGCCATGCAGACATCAAAAACCAGAAAAGCAGCTGGCAACAGTATGTGTGCCCACAGAGATGGCTCTGCATGCCACCTCTGGCACATGTGCCATAGGTTCACCATCACGGCCCTAAGCTATATATGATTCATATGTTGCATATCCTACATACTAAAATTCACATTTTAAAAATTTTGGATTCAACCATAATTTTTAAAAAAAGTATGTGTGACTTACATAAATATTGGAAACGTGCACAAAAAAAGATTTCAGGAAAAATGGATTGCAAAAGGCATGTGCATCATGCAATAAAATTGACGCAAAGGAAAATGAGTATGAAAATATGTGCAGATATTCAGGTTTATACTTTTCTACAACTGATATAAAATGGAATTTAAGATTAACAAAATGCTAGAATAAGAAGACATTAAATAAATTGAAAAAAAGAAGATGGTGCTGTTGGTTGCATCATAGGTGTATTGTTATGATACCAGATTCTGATTTTATTGTTTCCTTAGTGGTTTTCTATTCCTGCTGTGAACAGTTCAGAGTTATGTCTTATAAGATGGGTGGTGAGGTAAGACAAATGAATGAATGAATGAATGAATGAATGAATGAATGAAGATTAAAAAATGATAACATAAACTGGCATCTTGCTTTGCATCGACTTGTTATTGATGGATTAACTGACTTACTGATTCTACAATGCATACCTTAATTCAGAAGCTTATCCTTAGGAGGTTCTACGGACTTTTAGTGGCTACAGGTACCAGGTTGCTTACTCTTACACTAATGAAATAATATTAAGACCACAGTGTTAGATTTAAAAGTGTACTGTACACATAGATATTTTGTGCAGCAGGTTCTC
Organism: Thamnophis elegans; assembly: GCF_009769535.1. Taxonomy (NCBI): domain Eukaryota; kingdom Metazoa; phylum Chordata; class Lepidosauria; order Squamata; family Natricidae; genus Thamnophis; species Thamnophis elegans. Next base: position 35,903,092 of record NC_045546.1, read on the forward strand.
CATTCATCAGCTTCCAAGGCACCTGTAACATAAACTATTAGGGTAGTGGTTAAGGCATCAAAGCAAAAACCAAGAGACATCTTAGCCCGAAAGCCAGTTTTTTTGACCCAGTCACTTCTTTCAAATTTAGAAAGAATGCTAGGGCAAACCTCTTCCAGAATATGCTGCCAAGAAAACTGCAGAGGGAAATTTCCAGGAGTCAACTAACTTGAATGCATAAATAAAATTTTGTTAGTAAAGCATCATACAGATCTATCACAGTGATATATAAATTAATCAATCTCTGAAAAAGAAGACAAACGGACTCAATAACACATTAAGAAAAATTCTAGCCTTCTAAATGTAATTTGATGGTTTCATTACATAAGTATTAAAATTGGCTCAAAATAGTTCTCATTTTAAGAAAGATTTTTAATTAAGCATCCAATGAATAGTGAAACATGAGCAATTTCCATTTATCCAGTGTCTTTTTCCTGTTGTAGCAGAAAACAATTTGTCCTATTTGTGTTTTCATGTGACTTCAAAGTACAATTGACTAGTATTAATTGGAATTCAATGCCTCATGTAATTCTTAGGAGTAAGCTATAAGGCTATGCAAAAGCTTCGATAAGAACTGAAATTATATTTGCCACCTTCCTATGCCAAAAGGAATTTCATTATAGGAAAGGCATGATTGATTTTATTCAAATAGAGATAGTTCAACAGGCATAATTATCAACCTATATCTCTGTGATAAAAAAATAAAGCTGAATTTTCCTGAAGAAAATTTAGAAAAAAACACAGAACACAAATAAAGATCATAAATAGTAAATAAGGATACTGAAAGTTTTGATTCAAATTGTTGACTGTTTTGCTAATTATATTTTTAACTATTTAACTAAAAAGCCATGTTTGCTTTTACATATAGATATTTACTAACGACTATGAATTGTGCCAATTATAAATACATGATTTTAAACCTCAGATTAGGTGCTTTTCTTTCAAAAAGTAAACTGATTTTAAAGCGCCATACACCAATTACAATATTAATTTCAGCTGTGGAACAAGGCAGGCTTCCTATATTATTTCCTGATTTCCAAATGAACAGCAGGAATGAAAATTGCAATGAATGAATGAACGCATGAATAAATAAATCATATGAACTTAAAAATAATGGCAATTCTATTTTTGTCGTCCCCCCCCCCCTAGATTTGAAGATTTTTCGTGCAATTTCTTAAACTTCCATTTAAGTTTTGTATCTGTAGAAGTCTATGTTAAATTGAGCAAAGATTGTGGAGTTTGGGGAAGGTTGGTAGAAATAAACTATAATTGCAGCCAAAATAATCATATAATTTATTCTTTTTGAATAAATAAAAGATTAATTTCAATCTTTAGAGTTGATGCTATTCAGCAAATAGCAGAAGCTAAGGAAATGTAACCCATGTTAGCCATTTTGGCATGCTAATAATTTTTAAATTATTCTCAAATGATAAAGAAGAATAAAAAATATTGCTAATCGATACTGCCTAACAGAAACAAGATTAACTGTCAGAAATAAGTTGAATTCAGTCCTTTCTCTGTTTTTTTTTCTTACCTCATTATCTGTTCCCATCACTTTCTCTCTTCCCATTTCTTTTTATTTGTCACAGCCCAACTAGATGCCATACACCTCACAGTCCCTCATGGCCTCATGGCTGTTTTCCTTCTCAGATATTTTTGTAAATCACTTTAGTTTTCTAACTCTAAGCAATCCTTTCCCCAAATGACTCACCTCTGGGACAAGCATTAACAAGATATGTTATTTGTTGTTGTTATTTCAGAAAGCTGACATAATCAGCTTCCTGATAACATATAATCTCTCAAAAAATCTGACTTATTTTACAGCTTTAAGAGCGTTTAAAGAGAATATTGTTTGGTCTGCATTTTAAGCATTGTTATTATTGTTCACTTATTCAGTCACTTCTGACTCTTCATGACCTGATGTATATCATCTTGTCATATTTCTCAGACTCATATGTGAGATAACATTGCAACTTTAGCATCATCTATCATTCACATGCAATTCACTGTCCTTTATTACAACAGACAGTTACTATCCTGTAGTTTGTTTCTCAGTTGAAATTCAAGGAAAGAAGGGGGTGAATCTTGCTACCATTTCAGTTTACCAAGCAGACACAGCTGTTTGTTTCCATTACAAAATGAATTGTTTTTTCAGTGCTGTGCAAACCTTTCGTTCATTACTTTACAAGATAAAAAAAGGAACACATATTCATTTGCAGACACAGTTAATGTATCATTGGAAATAAAACCTTTTGCGAAAGTAATATGCAATTTTCCATCTTTGTGTTAAAAATTGTAGCAGATGACTTGGAAGCTGCAGTGTGAAAGACAAATGTTGAAATGTCAGTGTCTTGAAAGATGGACAGGATGCTCAAATAAATAGGAATCGTCATCATACTCGAGAATGAATAATAGCAACTTTTTAGCCCATATTGCAAGCAACAAGAAGAAAAGAAGGTAAAAACATACAGAACAGTAGACAGAACAAAGATAGGGTCTTCCAGGTGACTGCTACATTCTTCTTTAGGATGTCGTAGGAATTAAGAAGTCAAAATTGCTCTTGGCAGGAAGTTTGAGAAAGAGTTTCAGAGGGAATGCAATTAATAATTGGGAGACAAGCAATAAGTAATTCTTGGTAGTGTAGTTTGGCCCTGGCCTGGATAAATAATAGAATTATTAGGAAATTAAGAAAAATATTGCAGTATAAATGAAAATGACAGAGTTCATCCTATGTATCTCCCACCTAAGAACTTATTGCTGATCACCATCAATGGTATTATGTTCTAAAATAATTAGAGGGGACAGTTTGCCTATTTCAGAATATTTCTAAGCAGTCTAGATCCAAAAGTAGAAGAGAATGGCACTTATAGCCTTTCTCAATAGTCAGTGTACATATGCACATATTTGTTTACTATATTGAAGAAGATAGAAGATAAGTGTTTCTTCATATAACATTAATGAAGTAGAATATTTATATTCTATATTTCAAAGCCCAGATAGATAACCAGTGCACATTTTAGGTGGTCATAATTGATTTAGTGAGAGTTGTTTCCAGTTCTTTGAAGAAGACTTTAATACCGGAAAAAGTGGGAAAAAAGAGGAAACCAGCATCAAAGTGGATAAACTCAATTACAGTGAAAATGGGGGCACTATTGGAAGGCTTGAAGGATCAGATTATGGACAGATTGTCATTGAAAAAGCTAAGTATGTGGTCACTAAAAATCAGCCCTGCTTGATTGCACATCAATCAATCAATCCAGAAGTTGTGAATGCCCCAACACTGGAAGTCTTTAAGAAGATGTTGGATAGCCGTTTGTCTGAAATGGTATAGGGTTTCCTGCCTAGGCAGGGGGTTGGACTAGAAGACCTCCAAGGTCCCTTCCAATTCTACTATTGTATTGTATCGTTCACTTAACAATAAATCAAGTAAAAATAGAGGTTTCGCCTAAAACAGATAAGACATGGGTCACAAAATGCCAGTAATACTCAATTAATTCATTATTATACACAACAGGTTCATTTACTAGAATGTAGGTATAAACTGTATGAAAAATGGATGCAAAATCTGAGAGCAGTCATTCTGATAGACCAAAGAAAAGACCTATGGGAAAAATCAATACAATTTATTCCAAAGTAGTTTAAGAAAAAATGCTATATACTATAGATAGAATACCATATAACTCTATTTGCAATTTCCAAGATGGATCAAGCATATAACAGAAATGTTGGAAACACCATAACTAGGAAGGATCATTTTAACATAATAGAAACAAACAAACAAACAAACAAACAAATTCATCTGAGCATTGGTTTTTAAGGTTAAAAAACTAACAACTACTAATGTTTGATACAAAGTTCAAATGTCTAAACTGTGGTCCATGGTTGGAGATAGAAATAGTAGAAAAGGATATAAAATTTACTTTTTGTCTTTCATTATATTTTCTTAATTGAAATCTAGAAGGGTTTTTTTCTATTCCCGTGCTTTTTCATTTTCTTTTTATTTCAGTTTTTTTTCCTATTTCCCCTGTACTTTTATATTTTAGCAATAAATATAGAGATAAAGCAGAAAAAATGAAGGCATTTCTTTCAACCATATTCAGTGGCTCTAAAGCCAAGATATATTTTCCACAGCAAATAGTTGCTTCTGTGAAATCACTGCATGCCAGAAGCAAAAAAGAAAACCCCAATGAATCATTAATGACCTTTGAAATCTATGCTGTGAAACATTCTCCAGGAGAGAGCATTTTTCCAATGTCACTATGATTAAGGACAGGTGCAAAGAATGAAACCAATCTGCAAATTTTGTAATTTCAAGCAGTCAGTTAAAAGAAATGTATGGTGGCTGAGAAGAAAAACAACAACAACGCAAATGTCTGTAATCTCAATGGCTCATAACAGAATGCATAATAATTCTGACTGACAATTTATATTTGTGGAAAATTAGTATCAATTCATTTTTCTTATCAAGAATAGGTTCTTCACACATAGTGATCACTGCCAATTTTCTTTCAATTTGGCTAATACATTAATCCAAAATCACAGCAGCCCACCTCCAGGAGTTTTATACAAAGTAATTATATGAGGCCAGGGAGGAGGTTATCCAACAAGAGGAATGAAACCTTTCTTTTATAAAGTAGTGAATTTCATTTCAAATCAAGCATTGGGATACAGCTCTGAAACAACTTCAGGAGACTTTAGTAATGTAAGTGAGACAATATCTAACATTAGCTTAGTGGTGGGATCCTGCTGGTTTAACAACCAGTTTGGTGATCGCATGTTTCCTGCTCGCGTGCATGTATGTGTGTGCAGTTTTACCAAAACTTACCTTCCACATTACTCCTTGGGGAGTAACAGAGCTGAGGTGTGGCAATCCGCTCTGTTACGCTAATCAGCTGAGAGGATATAGGTAAGTAAAGTGCAAGGCAGGCAGGTGGGCCCGTGTCAGAGCGAACCAGTTCACTCTCAGCTAATCCTCTGAGCTACCAGTTCACCCAAACCGGTCTGAAACGGCTGAATCCCACCACTGCATTAACTCCAGTTTCTATGGTACTCTGGACATCTGTATAAGAGATAAAAAGGTCAAGGTGGCAGTTATATGTATGTTACAGATGTTAAAAGTGGGGAGAGGTTCAGATGTTAACAATAATGAAATAGATAGCTTGATATACATGAAAATAGAATATCCAATACAACTGGTGAAGAAAAGGGTTTTAAGATTGAGAAGAAAGTAAAATGTCTGGATATCCCTATGACAAATATGAATCGTATATTATTTTAAATTAACTATCTTAAGACATGGAATGAAAACACATGTTAAAATGAGAGAAACTACAATTGGCATTGCTGGGAAGAATTTCTATAATAAAAATGAATGTCCTACCTAGAATGTCCTACCTTTTGTTTCAGACAATACCTCTTCTGACAACTGATACATAATTGAAGCAGTTTGAAAAAGATATATCTACATTTGTATGGCAAGGAGAGGAAAAAAATGCAACTTAAATATAAGGTGCTACACAATGAAAAATAAAAAAGGAAGATTAATCTCACCTAATTTAAAATTGTAATTTTGCAGCTTGCTGTTTAGTTTGGATGAAAGACTGGATGTTGTAACACATGACCTGAGATTTGGAGGGCAAAGTTAATGTAGATTTTAAAAATCATTATGTTAGACATGCCATATTACTTTTTTTCTTTTAGGTTAGTTTGCATTATTTTTTTACTATGTTTATCAAAAAACCTCAGTAATATTATTTAAAAAACAAAAGAAAAATAAACCTCTGGCAAAAGATCCATTTATCTAATAAACTATATGGGCCTTTTTGCTGTTAAAAGAACTAAAAATACCAAAAATCTCATAAATTATAGAAAAGATCTTTCCTAGGGAAAAGACCAATGCTTAGTCCATCTTCATTCCTATTTGTTTCTAATCTGATATAGATGTTCTGGAAACAAAATACCCATTGTCTTTCAGAAGTATCTGTAGTAAAATTATTTTAGACTTCCCGTATCTTAATATTGCTGGTGTAGTTGGGTCAATGTTGATTTAAACAATCAGCTTTCAAATATCCTGGATAGACTGGAGATACTCACAGGAAAAAAATGCAGCGAAGAAAATAATTATGGCGTACTTATTCCCTTTTCTTTCTTTCATAGATTTGATAGGATGCTTCTTGTTGTGCATTCATTATTCGAGCCTACTAAATCCTCTTAATATCTAGTTTCACTATAGGATACATAGGCCATAAATAAAAGCGCGGGGGGGGGGGGGGCTTTAACTTTAAAGCCATCTATATAATGCAGCTACTTTTAAAAGATTCTGAAAACAATGAACCTAAGCTACAATGACTCTAAATACATTTAAATAAATCCAATTCATTAGTGTATATTTTAATAAGTTTCTGTTCATATTCTGACATGGCATATATAATTTAATTACAATGTGTTTCTTATTTTTGAACTTTTCATGTGATAACTAACATTGCATCTTTAGTAATTCTCTCTCTCTCTCTCTCTCTCTCTGTCTCTCTCTCTCTCTCTCTGTAGGAGGAAGGTGTTGTAGGCTGCACTGCCTAAATTTGGTTGTAATAACAGATTTTTTAAAATAGTTTTATTACTTTCTATTTTTACTGTTTGTATACAATATTTAGCTTTTGGTGGTGAGCAACACAAAGTTTGGTTTCATCATACAAATATTTTAAATAAATAAAATCGCCAGGTTATGGCACAGTTTATTGTTTAGATTTCATGGGGGCTTTCCTCTATCATTATTTTGTAAGATCTTAAGACAATGTCTTAATGTTTTTGGGATGCCTACTGAGATTTGATCTATTTTTATTTGATCTAATTTTTTTATTGTTTTAATTTAACTTAGGTGGTTTTAATTTGTTCAGGTTAAGATTTGCTTATTGGTTTATATATTTGTCTGTAAACTACACAGAGTACTACCTAATAGGTACAAATGCATAAACACACAAAAATAAAATGTTGAAGGTATGCTTCCTTGGTGGTTAAAAATGTTAACCAGCATGCATGAAAGTAAGTGTAATTCTAAAAATTTGTAATGTTTGTGCTTACACCAGAATTCTAAAATGAGGCTTTGCTTGGCCAAATGAGTTCATGTTGTGAGATAGATAAACCTCATTTCCAAACAGGCCAGTGGTTGCATTCTCATCGCAGAAAGCTTGCTCATTTTGTTTTTACACAGATGCTGCAAATTGCTAATTTATTGGCATACTTTGATATGTTGATATAATTTTTCCATAATTAAATAACTACACAAAAAATATGCCAGCACATACAACAGGGAGTAATATATAATTTTTTTTTGGCTGACACTATTTAGCCTGCTGCTCTAGCTAAACAATAATAAAAGAAAATAAGGGCATAGCCAATGACATATATTAGGAAAAGATCCAAGACAATTAACTCTGTCCTGTTGTAATTTTTGATAAAATAGCGTATAACAAAAAATGATGGCAGGTGAAAAGAAATTGCATAAATAACAAGTTTACTAAAAACACAGAAGTTTGCAATTTTATGGTTGAAAAAAAATAATGTCATAGTTACAGAAAACTTTACATCGCTGTAAAGGTTAATATTCAGAAATAGTATTACTTTCCTGAACAATTAGGAAACAGTTTAAATGGATTGCATGACTAAACTTACAGAAGTTATATAGCCTAGATAGTACTCAAAAATAATAATAAAAATCTAATAGCAGTATTTGTTTTGTAGATTGCACAAAATTATAGCCCCAAGAATGCAGGGTTCCAAAATCACACTGTTTAGGAACCTAAGTTTTAAATTTCAATCCTTTTTTAGGTACACTGAAACATTAAAACTAAGATGAAATCTTAGGGATGAAATGAAGGTCAATTTCCTACCTACTGTTCTAACCAATGCTTCAACTTTTTGCTTTACTGCATGTGAGACCTACATTTCTCCAGAATGGGTTCTCTCTAGACCTACCATATATTTGGGGTCAACAGTGTGTGCAGTGTCATGTGTCAATATCTGTAAGGAGGTGTCCCCAATGTCATGATTCAAGCTCCTTCCTTTTGTGCACTTTAGCAACATACGTATTTTGATTGTCAACCACCAACAAGCATATGGACTGAAGAACTTTGCATATTTACTACAAAACAAAGACCTTTGCTCCCATAATGGTCTTCTGGATTATTTTCCACCTGGTTAAGGTTACTTTTGATACAGCTTTTTCATCCTGTATTTATTGGTACAAATGGCTATCAGAATGATACACCATGAGCTGACTGTTGCACTGACAATAGAGTCAACAACTGCAGTCCCTCCCAATCTCAGTGTAATGCTTAAAGTGACAGGTTCAAAGAATCAGAACCACTGGTTAGGTTCAGCATAGAGTCAAGTCTATAGAGAAGAATCTGGTCAACTAAAGTTCAACACTAAATTGGCATCACATAAAGGTCAATGGAACTCAGAAGGGGTTGTGCTTGGAGCACTTTTGGGAATGCAATGACTCTAAACTGATGACACATTTAATTTTGCTGCCTAGCTTTGCCTCCTCAATGGAAGGCACGTATGGGCAAAGTTGTGGATTTAATAATAATTCTTTTTTTCTGTTTCAAGAAGGAGGTGCTTTGAAATATAGAGCTTGTTTTAATTTATGTTCAATATCTTTTAACATAACCTCATTTAAACCTATGATTCATCCTACCTATCATACTTCCAAACAAATTGAACAGTCTACTACTTCAATGTTGATTCTTATATTTTGTATTATTTAAAAATTGTATAATATCATAACATAGATCAGACTATAAAACTATAGTGCTTGTGAATAATTACAGCATGCTATGGCAGAAGGGAAATAATAATATTTCTAAAATGTCAAGAATAATTTAGGTTCTGACCTTAATCTAACATGAGCCTTTTATTATTACTGTTGCTCTTCTTCATTCATTAATATTTGATTAGCTTTTACCAATTTTAAAAGAATTTTAATATTAACTAAAAGTAGGTGAGAAATTGCAGATCCAAGGTACATGCAGAAATTGGTAGCAAAATAACTGCTAGGAAAGCAAACCTTTGTGATGTGGTCTAAACAACTAACTTACAACAACCCTTCATAAAAAGATATGGCAAGCCAAGGATACCTGGATGCAAAATTGAGGCAGAGCATTTTCTTCTATGAACAGAAAGCTGAAGTTAGCAGGTCTCCTTGACCATCTCTTTCAAATTGCTGTAACAATCTGAAGTCAGAGACAGCCAAGAAGTGTGTGTGTGAATGAACTGATTGTCACTGAAGACTATTTAGTGACTGCCTTTGCATGTTCTCACTTAAACCCCAATAAGAAGTTTACAGAAGTGCTCATCAGATTGGGCTTTTCCTGTATTGTCACTAGCATTCTTCCCTTGAGAAACTGTTGGATAATTTAAAATAAATCACCATCTCTTTTTAATTCCATCACATTTTCTGCTGTCAAATTGTGCACCAGTAACACCCATTCTTGGGTCAAGGGGCCTTACTCACAGTCACTTATGCCTGGTCATGCCTGGACTGATGCAAAATACAGTGATGTGAGCAGTTATGTGTGTTTAGACCTTTCCTGCATGAGTTACATTGGTTGCCAGTTTGTTTATGGGTCCAATCCAAGGTGCTGGTATTGACCTTTAAAGTCCTACATGGCATGGCACCTGGTTAATTGAGGATCACTTTTCAGCAATTGATCCACCTATCCCACCAGATCTCACATTTGGCAGGCCTTACCTAGCAGAACTTTTCTGCCATGGAGCCCATATTATGGAATTTCCTTCCTGAGATAAGATTGGCCTCCTCACTCCTGAACTTTCAAAGAACCTCAACACCTGGTTATGCCAGCAGGCCTGGGGAACACGGGGGACTAGTGAACTTGTGAGGCTTGCTCCCTTATTATTAACGTCTTTCCATCTATTAGTCTCTTTTCCCATTTTACTTCTACTTTTAATATAATTTCTAATTTGTTTTAATAATTATTATAAAATATATAAAATAATTATATATAATTATTTACTGTTTTATTGGATTATTGTGTGCCAGCCATAGTCACTTTCCATGAGATGGGCAGCCATAAAAAATTGATTTATAAATAAGTACAACTAAATAAATTTTCAAACAGGTGACTTGTTTTTAAGGAGGGAGAGACTTAGATTCCTTATTCAAGTCAGGGAAAGGGGGTACAGACAGGGGATAAAAAAGATGAACATAACAATACACAATTTAAAAGCACACAACAGCCATACCATTCGAGGAGGGGGGCAAAAGCTCTTTAGCCCCAGGCCTGTCGGAACAGCCAGGTTTTAAGGGCTTTGCGGAAGGCCTGGAGGGTGGTGAGGGTTTGAATCTCCACGGGGAACTCGTTCCAGAGGGTCGGAGCAGCCACAGAGAAGGCTCTCCTCCGGGTAGTCGCCAGTCAGCATTGGCTGGCGGATGGAATTCGGAGGAGGCCTAATCTGTGGGATCTAATCGGTCTATTGGAGGTAATTGGCAGCAGGCGGTCTCTCAAGTACCCAGGTCCAATACCATGAAGGGCTTTATAAGTGACGACTAGCGCCTTGAAGCGTATCCGAAGACCAATAGGCAGCCAGTGCAGCTCGCGGAGGATAGGTGTTACGTGGGTGAACCGAGGTGCACCCACAATCACTCGCGCGGCTGCATTCTGGACAAGCTGAAGTCTCCGAATGCTCTTCAAGGGCTGCCCCATGTAGAACACGTTGCAGTAGTCCAGTCTAGAGGTCACAAGGGCACGAGTGACTGTTGTGAGGGCCTCCCGGTTCAGGTAGGGACGCAACTGGTGCACCAGGCGAACCTGGGCAAATGCCCCCCTGGTCACAGCCGACAAGTGGTGTTCGAAAGTCAGCTGTGGGTCCAGGAGGACTCCCAAATTGCAAACCCTGTCTGAGCGGCGTACTGTTTGACCCCCCCCCCCAGCCTGAGAGATGGAAAACTTGGCCAATTAGTAGGAGGGAAACACACCAGCCACTCGGTCTTATCCGGATTGAGTACAAGCTTGTTAACCCCCATCCAGGCCCTAACAGCCTTGAGGCACTGGCACATCACATCAACTGCTTCACTGAGTTGGCACGGGGCAGACAGATACAACTGTGTATCGTCCGCATACTGATGGTATTTTATCCCGTGCCGTCGAATGATCTCACCCAGCGGCTTCATGTAGATATTAAACAGGAGGGGGGACAGGACCGAACCCTGAGGCACCCCATAATTCAGGGGCCTAGGGGTCGATCTCTGCCCTCCGACCAACACCGATTGCGACCTGTCTGAGAGGTAAGAGGAGAACCACCGTAGAACAGTGCCTCCCATCCCCACCTCCCGTAGTCGTCGCAGAAGGATACCATGGTCGATGGTATCAAAGGCCACTGAGAGGTCAAGGAGCACTAGGACGGAGGCATGACCTCCATCCCTGGCTCTCCAGAGATCATCGGTGAGCGCGACCAAAGTGGTTTCCGTGCTGTAGCCAGGCCTAAATCCCAACTGGAAGGGATCTAGATAATTGGTTTCCTCCAAGGACCGCCGGAGCTGAAAGGCCACCACTTTCTCAACAACCTTCCCCACGAAGGGGAGGTTGGAGACTGGACGATAGTTGTTTAAAATGGCTGGATCCAAAGATGGCTTCTTCAGAAGGGGTCTCACCACCGCCGCCTTTAAAGTGGGGGGAAAGAACCCCTCCCGTAGGGAGGCGGTAATAACCGCCTGGATCCAGCCCCGTGTCACCTCCCTGCTGTTAGCAACCAGCCAGGAGGGGCACGGGTCCAGCACACATGTGGAGGCACTTACGGCTCCCATGGCCTTGTCCATGTCCTCAGGGGTAACAGCTTGAAAATCAATCCAGTGATGTCCATCCAGATTCTCCCCTGGTGCCTCGGCTGGCTCTGCGCAATTGGAGTCCAGGTCCGTCCGAAGCCGAGCAACTTTATCTGCGAGGAATTGGACGTAGTCCTCAGCTCTGCCTTGCAAAGGATCACTCATATCCCTCCTATTTAGGAGGGAACGGGTTATCCTGAACAAGGCGGCTGGGCGCGACTCAGCGGAAGCAATCAGAGAGGCAATGTGTGTTCTTTTTGTCGTCCTGATTGCCCGAAGGTAAACTCTGATGCTGGATGTTAAAAGCGCTCGGTCTGACTCAGACTTACTGGATCTCCATCATTGCTCTAGGCGTCTCTTTCGGCGCTTCATCTCCCGGAGTTCCTCAGTAAACCAAGGAGCCCTCCTGGATCCACTGCCTCGGATCGGCCGTAAAGGCGCAATCCGGTTAAGAGCCTCTGCCGCTGCTGAATTCCAAGCAGCAACCAGAGTCTCTGCCGGACTGCGGGCGAGGGTATCAGGAACAACACCAAGCTCTGTCTGAAAGCCCAAAGGGTCTATAAGGCACCTGGGGTGGAACCACCTAATCAGTTCCTCCTCCCTACAGTGGGGGTTTGGTCTCCAAAAGTCAAGCCTCAGTAGGTAGTGGTCCGACCATGACAGGAGTAAGATCTCGCTACCCCTCAAACCAAGATCACAACTCCACAGCTCCGAGAGGAATACGAGGTCAAGCATGTGACCCGCCAAGTGAGGCGGGCCCTGAATTACTTGGGTCAAGCCAATGGCTGTCATGGAAGCCATGAACTCCTGTGCTCCATCAGAGTGTTCACCGAGCGAAGGCAAATTGAAATCCCCCAGAACCATAAGCCTGGGGAACTCAATTGCCAGTTCAGCTACTGACTCGAGGAGCGAGGGGAGGGCTGCTGCAATGCTGTTGGGAGGCAGGTACGTTAACAGCAAGCTCACTTGACCCTTGAGGTCCAACTTCACCAGCAAGAACTCACACCCGACAAGCTCCGGAGCAGGGATCCTACGAGGTACTAGAGACTCTCGGATAACAATAGCCACACCCCCACCCCTTTCTTGGGGTCGTGGCTGATGAAGCACCTGAAAACCCTCTGGGCACATCTCTATGAGGGGGACTCCTCCCTCCGGGCCCAGCCAGGTTTCAGTAATACATGCCAGGTCTGCCCTCTCATCTAAAATTAGGTCCCGGACGAGGGGAGCCTTGTGAACTACAGACCTGGCATTTAGCGACAGCAGCCTGAGACCAGGGTCCTGATTACTCGCGCCATCTGGCCTTGGAGTGGGACTCATAGGGCCGGAAGGAGGGATCTCTGTAATGTAGCGAGCCCTCCTTCCCCGGTAATGGCCAGCCCTAAAGTCTCCGCCATATCTGCCCCTCCCTGTTAAGACCGTAATGCTCCGGCCCACTCCCGTGTCCGTAGTCCCTCCACCCACCCCCATAGCCCCCACATTTCCCGACAGGCCCTTCGAATCAATCATCCTGAGGCTGGGATTAAGCCCAGGCCCCCCTGACACTTCTGCAGAGCACTCAGTGCAGGGGGTACTCGGTTGCAGTCCCAGCCTACTCAAACAAACACAGTCACATCACCAATCACTCCCCACTAACAGTTTAAAAACACAAAAAGTTACAGTAATAATAGGAATTAAAAGTGGGCACACCCATCTACAGTCACACCATACACACCTCATTCATAAAATGCGGAGAAACTAAAATTGCGCAGATCTTAGATGGAACAAAACAAAAATGGGGAGGGGGAGGGAGAGGTACTCCGCTCCTCTCCCTTCCTATGGCAATTAAGTTGACTAAGATGGTTGAGAACCCAGCCACAGTCCACAGAGGGTATGCAGAGGGGGAGGGTAACGTTTCCCCCTCTAGTAAAGCTGAGAAAGGTCCCAAAGATATAGTTCAGTGGTTCTGAGATCTCGTCTGCCAGTTCCTTCAGAACTCTGGGGTGTAATCCATCTGGTCCTGGTGATTTGAACTTGCCTAGGGTAGACAGGTGCTCACTTAACATTTTCTTCCCTATTTAAATTTGTGTTCCTAATCTGATTTTTGTGGTGCTGTTTTTGATAGGTTGGACTGTTTTATCTCTCTGTGTAAAGACAGATGCAAAACATGAGTTAAATAGTTCTGCTTTCTACCTGTTGCTTGTCACCTTCTTGCCACTTTCTCCCAGCAATGGACCAATTGTTTCCTTAACTTTTTTTTTAACATGTTGGAAGAAGCTTTTTTTTTATTTTTTTTACTTTTGTGGCAAGCACCAAGTGGAAGATGACCTTCAGCTTGTTTTAAAATTTTAATGATTTTCTGTCATTCGCTTTCTAGATATAGCAATTGTAGCATAGTCATTGCTCAGCTTTACAAGCATGTAGACCAGACTAACCATACTGAAAATATTTAATATTTGCAGAGAGGTCAGCATAAATAAATCTTGTACTGAATTCAAAGTGCAATACAAATGAGAAAACTGATGACAGGGTTGTAGCTGGCATCATTAGGACAACTAATACATTTTGGGTAAACAAGATATTCTGTTGTTGAGTTAATAATCTTACTGGGATATATTAATTGCTCTTTTTTTCCAGAACTTGTTTATACTGTTCACATATGTACATTAAAGGCATGGACTCACATATAGCAGAATGTATTTTTACAAAGAGAAAACAATGAGCAGTGTTCTCAATACATTGTAGTAACCTTCATTATGATAACCTTTTTACACTTCTGATTGTACGGGTCAGCTATCCACAGCACATTCAATTACCACATGACAGTGAAGAATGTATTAACTAGAAAAAGGAAAAGAGTCAAAAGGGAAGGCAATATGCATTAGTTATATGAACATGATATTAATGTATAGAACTCAAAGAAGAAAATCTGAACAAAAACGATTGAAAATGTACACACACTGTTTACAAGAGATAAGAATAATTTAGAATTGTACATATTCTGAGGACCACATATCAATAAAATACATATAGGTACATACATGTTTATATCAGAACAGAATTCTGTCCATCTGTGAACATATCAATGATTTTTGATTGATATTTTTGTAGAAACTTTTTTCCTGTTCAAAACTATAAGACAAATTATAGAGAGTGGAGTTAAAGTGGGATATAGGTGGGGTCGGAACCGTGGCCTGACAAAACCGCGCTCGTCAAAATAGCGGCGACAAATAAGCGCTGACAAGAATGTGTCATCATTAGCGTGCCCACGTTACCGCGTCAATATCAGCGTGACGACGAAAGCGCAAAGGAAGAAACAGTGAAGCTTTTGAATTATTTTAACCGCAAACAGTCTTCTAAGCATAAAGTGACTGAACAGTATCTACTGATTCATAGCAGATGTCTTTTGCAGGGATGTTTTGAAGAATAAATTCTACATAAAGTTACTGACTTACATTACAAATAGGTAAATCAGCCTAAACCTATGTCCACTGTACATTATTCATACATTATTCAATTGCAATTATATCAATTTTGCACCCCATTGTTCAGATTTTCACATGCAGGTATTATCAATGTCAAAATTTGGCATATAACCTACTGCTAAAGCTATGTGACGCTTCAATTCAAAGATATAGTTTTAATATGAACCATTGCCTTCTAACTTAAAATTCAAAGTGCATTCTGGAATCAATGTTATGCATCAAACCTGATGTCCTGTACACAATTGGATGAGTCAGTAAAGTTTTGATCATGTACAAACTTTTTTTCCTTGAATTGAATTGTATTAATATCTTACTATAATACTTTGAATTGGATTGATACTGAGACATGCACTCAAGGGCTTACAAGTAATTTGTACATTTCATATACAACTGAAGGAATAATAAGTATAATAATCCCCAGTGAGGCAGTAGCTTGATGTAGTTGTGGTGCTTGTGTGCTTGAGGAACATGAGAATTACAGTATATCAAAGGTTCAATCATACTTTACAGAAATTCATACTGGATCAGTCATCTCCCAGATCAACAAGGATTCTGCAATGTGTTGGATTTCCTGGATAACTTGTGACAAATGGGCTATAGGACTCAGGACTGTTGCCAGAGCCATCAGGCCAACATCTACAGAACTACTGGAACAAAAATTGTTTATCTATCAAAATATACAAAAACTGGACACTAAAAATAATGTTTTCTTATTTCAAATGAAATCCAACAAGAAGAGGATATCTGAAAAGAAGGCAGCAGTTTTGGAAAGAATGACATCCAAAGTCAGAAATAACAGAACAGAGGCTAGCCATTTAATATTGATTTCTAATATAAAATAAAGTATCCTTAAAAGTAGATTTGGAAGAAGTGCAAAGGTCTGTTCAGAAATAAGAATCAAGGCCTTGTGAGATGCAACTCAACGTGTAGAGAGAAACCAGGTGGATTCAGCAATAAAGGGAACCAAAAAGGTTTTGGGCCTTGTTTTAATTCCTAAACCAGGTAGCCTCTACTAAAGAAAGTAATAGAAAACTCTGGGACTTCAAAATTAAAAAAAAGGCACTTGAAACTCTCCAAGCTTAACAATGATCAATTAAGAAAAAGCCTGGATAGTGAACACTATTCTGAAGAATAGTTCAGAAAGTACTACAAAAAAATCACAAAGTAAAATGACTATGGCAAAAGGAGACAACGATAGTACTAATTGTAATATGCCCCTTGAGTGAAATCCCACCTGAACACATTTGCCATTGGAAAAATCACTAGAACATCTTACATCTTGTGACAATGCCTTTAACACAATCAAATATGTGCCTCTCACAGCTCTTTGGGAAGAACTCGAAAGGTGAGCAGTAAAAATGTAAAATGCAACTTAAACATATTGCTGCTTGGGTGACCAACCATCATCAGCAGCAGCAGCATTGACAAATACTCCATCAGTCAATTGCAGAGGGTGGTTCTACTGGAACAGCTTCCATCCTGGGATGATATTTGTCAAACATCTAGATTTGCCTATTCCAGATCCTTGGTAAGGAGTCAATAGGTAGACAAAAATGCCAAACCCAGTCTGACCATCTCGCTGATTTTGTGATGATAATGATCATGATAATGATAATTTTAAATTTCACAGAAAACAATTAAGGACAACTTAATCTAGTTATTATTGCCATTGTTACTGCAAAGGAAGTCTACTGAAAAGGTTAAAAGTCTACTGAAAAGGAACAGATAAAGATTTTTTTATAGCCCTTATAGCTCCAAACATTTATTTGGTTCTTTTCCTTTTAAAATATAATCAGAGCTATAGCTACACCAGTGATGTGCGGTGAGGTTTATGGCTGGTGAGGTACTGACACAGGGGTTTCAAATTTTTTTAGACTTGTGGACTTCAACTCCCAGAATTCCACAGCCAGGCATGCTCAGTTCCGATTTAAAGTGACAGCATTTGTTTTTCTCCTTTGCGAAAAAGTTTTACTTCATTCTTTTTCTTCTCTCTCCCCCTCCTTCCTCCCTCTCTCCCTCCCTTCCCCCTCTCTCAAACAGACACACTGAGAAGTTGGATCCCTCTTTCACTCACTCACTCTCAAACAAACACAAACACAGAAGTTGGATTGGATATATTTTCCAATGGTTTAAAAGCAGCTCCTCTGCCATACCCCTTCCACATTCCCCTGCTGCCTTCTGATCCGAGCTTTTGATTGCAGATGGAGCCACATTGCCTTTTCAAACTTGTAATCAGTGAAGCTGGGCTTATATACTTTTATCCAGGTGTGTGTGTGTGTGTGTGTGTGTTTGAAAAAGCAATGTGGCTCTGCATGCAATCAAACTTTTTGAATTCCTCCCCCTCCCTCTGACCCACACGTACCTTTTCCAGCTGTTTCAGAGAGGATTTCAACTCTGCTCTTGCCTGCCATCATGAAAAGAAAAAAAATGTAAAAGGAAAAAGGCATGAGCTGAGGCCAGGCTGAGCTAGTTGCTCCCAGAGCATCTAAAAAGCCTCTAAAAAAACACCCTCCACAAGAGGCAGGAGTACGGCGTGCCTCATCTACGTCAGGAATTTTTCGCCTTTTAACCCTTGCTTAGCTCTGCTTGAGTGATCATAAAGTCAGACTACATGAGGCACCTCGTTCTCCTGCCACCTCCTGTAGAGGGCACTTTTTTAGAGGCTTTTTTAAACAGTTAAGCACTAAGCAGAGTCATCCATGGTGATTCTGGCAGCATCTAGCTCAGCCTTTTTCCTTTTACTTTTTTTTCCTTTTCATAATGACAGTGGTGAGGCTCTGCCTCCCCTGCCTCCCCTGACTGCACGTCCCTGAGCTACACATATAGCTAAGATTTATAAAGGAGAGAACTTCTTAATGATCTTAAGTTAATTAATGGATATTATAGAGGTGTAGTGATACTTCTATTTTTATCTCATCTTGTATAATGATGGCTGGTGGATAGAAATGCATCTTAAGGTGATTAATTTGTGTACAATTGAGAATGTCTTCTCCTTAATACACAGAACACATTCCCGTTACATTTTTTTCAGTAGAAATAAAATGTTTAACTACTACAGTAATGTTTTAAAGACATAAAACCCTCTCCCTTTTCATTCAAAGTGAAACAATTTATACAACTGTATTTATTAAGGCTTTCATTGCTCTAAAAGGACAGGTACATCACCTGAATATAAATTTGATTTCAACTGAAATTTAGCATCCTAAGGAATGTTTTCTAAAAGTTTACTTTAACTGCTGAACATCAGATATAGTGATCACTTGATTTCTGAAACATCACTGAAGTGAAACGTGAAACAGAATATTTAAAGAAATCATAGGACATTTCAAACTGAAATTCATAGGCTGCCATTCAATGTAGCTGAGAATGAATTCAGTGGGAATTAGGTTAGTGGGAATTAATTACAAGAATCTATTGGCTTTATGGTAAAGTTATTTATGCTGTGCCCTGTTAAAAACATAGGAGAAGAGAATAGTGGACTGGGGCAGTGGGCTGGAATAGAAACAATTATCACATTTCCTTTATACCATCTTTTTTTTGTCAATCTTTGTAATCCTTAATACGTTGGGTCTGAATGACTACAGGGGAGACGTTGCTGTGTTGCCTTCTGGTATGATCTAGAGCCAGCAGGTAGTAGCAGTTGGCAAAACTTAGCTGATCATGGGGGAAAAAACACTAGAGGTTGGATCTGGTAAATACGTAGGTTGGGGATCTGTGAGAAATTTTAAGGTATTACACTTATATTGAAAAGTGTGTGTGTGTAGGAGGGGGTGTCGGGAGGGGAATCCAATAGCCACTTCACTGTTACGAAGAAAAATATAGTACATTGAATGGTTCAGGTTTCCAAGACAGGAATAACAAGGCAATTAGAATATCTAAAGGGAGTGGGTCAATATCTGTAAGCTAAAGAATTTGATGAAAATTGGGGGGGGGGGAGGTAAAGGGTGAACTAAATTAAGTAAGGCTGGAAAAAACTTCTGAAGCCATGCTGTGGTGCACCATCAAATGTCTTAAGAAATTTACCATGCTCTGAGGAAATTCCGAGGTAGTGATACTGTAAGATATCAATATAAAAGATAAAGGTAAAGGAGTTCCTGTAGATTTTACTCGGCTAGTTGTTGCTGACTATAAGAGGCGCTGCTCATGTATTGACAAGTTCAGTAGACAATGTTTTTTTTTCCTTAGGTGATTAAAGGCAGATTTCAGGTAGAGCTTTATTAAAAGAAACTGAATGCTAATGCTGTATCACTCACCATAAATGCAAAAACATCAGGGAGCATGTTTTTGACATTTTGGATGATATTATCTCTGAAGTGTAAACTATCAACCTTACTTTTAAATCTGGTTCTTCTGAATAAATAGATATTATAAAAATAAAACCCTTTGTTGTGGATATGAATAGCATGAAATGAAACTTGAATTTAATGCATTATATTTCTGAAGAAAAAAGAAACCAGCAGCCACTAGTAAAGCAGCCCATTTGGGATACTTAAAATTAATTATCAGTGGCAGATGGTTAAGCTAGGTAACTCACGATAGGCTGAATTATATAGCTGAATGTCAACTGCATAGCGATGATATCTCAGTCCAAGTGGCTGATGATCTCAATCCCACAAAGCAAGGGACAAGGGCTGGACCTCTCGCTTCCTATCAACTAAGAGCAGCCACAGAGGAAGGAAGTGAACCAGGACAACATAGAGCCACCCCCTCACACCCATTAACCAGAAATCACTGGTTAATGATATCAAAGGCCACTGAGAAGTCAAGCTGGGTATGGCAGGGGAAAGATACTGCAGAATCTCCATTCCCACCCCACTCTGTGGTCAGCCAAAGGTGGTATTGGCCGGTTCTCTGAACTACTCAAAATTTTTGCTATCGGTTCTGCAGAACCTGTCAGAACCTACTGAATTTTCCCCCTGCTCTACTCCCATTTATGACAGTTGCCCTATCTCAGTGTCATGTGATCACCTTTTGTAACCTTCCCAGCTGGCTTCTGACAAGCAGAGTCAGTGGGAGAAAACAGATTTGCTTAATAACCACATGATTTATTTAAGAACTGCAGTGATTTGCTTAACAACTGTGGCAAGAAAGGTCATAAAATGGACCAAAACTCACTTAGCAACTCCCTTGCTTAGCAATGGAAATTTTGGACTCAATTGTGGTTGTAAACCTGTAACCTATTCTTTAGAAAATTTTGTAACTTTTAACTCAAACTTAAGAAAATCTTGCTTTCCATTGTCGTTGGCTGCCATCAGGCTGCCATGTTGTCGTCAGGGCCATCTTGAGCTATAGAGCAAATTCATCCCGTAATCTCTCCAAATATGCTGTGATCAGAGATATCAGTTTAAAACCTCTGACTAAAAACCGCATCTTCTGATTGGTGGAACATAATTCCTTTTTTCCCATCGTGATATTTTATATAAACGATTAAGGGTGTTCAATGCATAAAGCATTGTTCTTTCAATGCCTGGAAATTCTAGAGAAGAAATATCAGAAATAAAGTTTCATTGAGACCCAAAATTGCAATGTCTGAGTATGATCTACAGTCTCTCTCTGGGTCTCTCTCTCTCTCTGGGTCTCTCTCTCTCCTTCTCTCTTCCTTTCTCATCTATCTATCTATCTATCTATCTATCTATCTATCTATCTATCTATTATCTATCTATCTATCTATCTATCTATCTATCTATCTATCTATCTCACCCTCTCTCTCTTCCCCCTCTATCTATCTTTCCCTATCTCTCTTCCCCCTCTCTCTTTCCCTCTCTCCTTCTCCATCTCTCTCTATTTCCCTCTATCTATCTATCTATCTATCTATCTATCTATCTATCTATCTATCTATCATCCATCCATCCATCCATCCATCCATCTCTCTATTTCCATCTATGTATGTATGTATGTATGTATGTATGTATCCATCCATCCATCCATCCATCCATCCATCCATCCATCCATCCATCCATCCTATCATCTATCATCTATCATCTATCAATCATCAATCATCTATCATCTATCATCTATCATCTATCATCTATCATCTATCATCTATCATCTATCATCTATCATCTATCATCTATCATCTATCATCTATCATCTATCATCTATCATCTATCATCTATCATCTATCATCATTTCTTTATGTTTTTGGAAAACTGGTTCTCTATCACACTGTGTTGTATTGTGCTGTGCTGTGCTGTGTTTTACTGTGCTGGAGATGCCACCAAGCTTTGGACATCTGCAGGTGACAAATATATAGTCAGTCTTTTCTGTGGATCTTCCTTTCTAGTTCTACTTTTTTTTAGTTCTTAGTTACACTTCTTTCATTTAGGAATCCTTTCTTCTTTCTTCAGCATCAAGTTTCTTTATACATGCATAGCATCTCCAGCCACACAAAAACACAGAACACAAACACAAATCTCCTGGGGACTGACAAATCTACCCTTATAAACCTTGCACTAAAAGGAAGACATACTTGCTCACAGGTGTTCTAATTAATTCAAAAACCTTTTAGTTTAGTCTACAGAATGATTTGTTAAGTGTGCCATAGAAGATGTTAACAGAATTCTGACTCAAAAGATATAAGAGATGACAAAGAATAAAATTAGAATAGTGAAATGTAGCTCTTTTCCAGACAGACATGTGCAGGCCTGATTTTTGTTCTAAACAGATAATTTAGAATAAATGAATGTGAGAAAAAAATTGTTGTATGTTTGTTAGAGAAGGTACATGATAAAAATAATTGACTTAATTTATGGAATGTTTTGCATGAACACAGTTGAATATTAGCTATTGAATATGAAAAAAAACCAGTATGTGAATTAAAGCATTTCTGAGAATAAATTAAATGTTTAGCAATTTATTTTGATATATAAAGAAAGACAAGGAAGTTTGATATGATAAATATAGAAGGAAAGCTTAGTAAAACTAGTTGCTTGAAAATGTACATGAATGTTTAAATGCAAGTGACCTGATATTATTGGCTGGGAATCTGAATAATTTTCAGGAAGTATTAGAATACTTACTGCCAATGTAGCAGTTCAAAAACATGTAAAAGCGAGTAGATAAATAGGTATCTATTAGGTGGAAAAGGGTATAAATAGGTATACTTTGGTGGAAAGGTAACAGTACAATACAATACACTTCAACTTATAGTCATGCTGGTCAGATGACCATGGAAATGACTTCAGGCAACACTGTCTTCCTCAGCTAAGAAATAGAAATAAGTACAGTCCCCTAGAGTTGGATATAAAATGTCATGACACCATCGGAAGTCATCCGAGCAACAACATCAGCAGTAATTTACATCACACAAGTTGGCACTTAAAACCAAGGACTATGACTCAGCAATTATAGCCAGCCAATCACACAACCTGAAATCAGATCAGGACTCAGAAAGGTATTTAAAGGCCAGTGCTCCCCCAGACAAGCACAATCCAAGCATACTGAAGATGTCTCCTCAAATGGGGATGAAACGTTTGCAACCAAATCACCAAGCTCAGAGCTCAAACCAACAACAACAACAACAACATCATCATCATCATCATCATCATCATCATCATCATCATCATCATCATCATCATTATTATTATTATTATTATTATTATTATTATTATACAATTGTATCACAGCGGCCAGTTGTTTCGCCGGATTTGGCATTGGTTACTAGTCGGGCCCCACCCAGGGGCCTAGGACATTGTAACGTATTTTCATAATATGCGTGCAGATCCAAGCAGTGCGGCTTTTTGCATTTGACTGATGGTGATTTTGTCAATTTTAACTGTTTTAAATGTAATTCCAGTGCTTTTGGAATAGCACCCAGTGTGCCAATTACCACTGGAATTACCACTGCTGGTTTGTGCCATAGTCGTTGAATTTCAATTTTTAAGTCCTGGTATTTTGCAATTTTTTCATGTTCCTTCTCAGCTACCCTGCTATCACCTGGTATTGCAATGTCTATGATTGTGACCTTATTTTTCTCAACCAGTGTGATGTCTGGTGTATTATGCGCCAGTATTTTGTCTGTTTGTATGCAAAAATCCCACAAGATCTTGACCATCTGATTTTCGGTGACTTTTTCAGGCTGATGTTCCCACCAGTTTGTTGCTGTTTTAATATTATAATTTTTGCACAAATTCCAATGGATCATTTGTGCTACTGAATTGTGCCGCAATTTATAATCAGTCTGCGTGATTTTTTTACAGCAGCTGAGTATGTGATCAACAGTTTCATCAGCTTCTTTGCAAAGTCTGCATTTGGCATCATCAGAGGATTTTTCGATTTTGGCCTTAATGGCCTTTGTGCGGATAGCTTGTTCTTGCGCAGCCAGGATTAGTGACTCTGTTTCTTTCTTTAATGTACCTCTTGTTAACCATAACCAAGTTTGTTCACTGTCCACTTTATCTTTTATTTTTTCCAGAAATTGGCCATGCAGTGCTTTGTTCTGCCAACTCTCCATTCTTGATTTTATCATATGTTTTCTGTATTCTTGTTTCGTCTGTTGGGCCTTCAGTAGTTTTTTCTTCTTTACTTGAATTAATAGATGTTCTTGACTTTCTTTTAAATAATCAGCCAGTGCATGTTTTTCTTCTTCAACTGTTTGCTTCACTTGTAATAATCCTCTGCCACCTGATTTTCGGGGCAGGTACAGTCTATCAGTATCACCACGTGGATGTAAACTGTAGTGTATTGTCATTAGTTTCCTGGTTTTTCGGTCCAAAAGGTCCAAATCAGCTTGTGTCCAGTTAACTATACCAGCTGTGTATCTTATAACTGGTATTGCCCAGGTATTTATGGCCTTGATTGTATTTCCACCATTCAATTTAGATTTCAAAATTTTCCTAACTCTGTTGGTGTACTCTTGCCTGACAATAGTTTTTACTTCTCCATGCTTGATGTTATCCAACTGCAGAATGCCTAAGTATTTGTAGGCTTCATTTTTTTTGCATTTAATTAATTGGCCATTGGGCATTTCAATTCCCTCACATGCAGTGATTTTGCCCCTTTTTATGGATATAGTAGCAATTTTTCCATGCCAAACTACATTGAGATATCGGTGCTGAATACTCGGACTGTGTTTGTCAATGATTGGATTTCTATTTCTGACTTTCCATAGAGTTTCAAATCATCCATATATAGTAAAGGCGAAATTTTTTCAGCTTCTTTAGCTGTTTGGTAGCCTAAGTGGCGCAGTGGTTAAATGCAGCACTGCAGGCTACTGCTAGATCAGCAGTTCAGCGGTTCAAACCTCACCGGCTCAGGGTTGACTCAGCCTTCCATCCTTCCAAGGTGGGTAAAATGAGGACCCAGATTGTTGGGGGCAATATGCTGACTCTCTGTAAACCGCTTAGAGAGGGCTGAAAGCCCTATGAAGCGGTATATAAGTCTACTGCTATTGCTATTGCTATTTCATTTTTTTTAAGATTACTGATAGTGGGATCATTGCGATGATGAAGAGAAGAGGTGAAAGTGAATCACCCTGGAAAATTCCTCGCTTGATATTAACCATTCCGTAGATCTCATTCCCTACCGCCAACTCAGTTCTCCATTGTTTCATCGCCTTTTCAGTAAAGGATGTAATGTTTTTGCTAATGCCAGTTGTTTCTAAGCATTTTATGATCCAACTATGTGAGTCAAATGCCTTTTTGTAATCAATCCAGACCATATTCAAGTTTGTTTTTCTGTTCTTACAATTTTCTAATATCATTTTATCAATTAGGAGCTGATCTTTTGTGCCCCTGCTCCTTCTTTTGTTGCCTTTTTGCTCTACTGGCAAGATGTTATTTGTTTCCAAATAATCCATAATGTTATAATGCCTGTGAGTAATTTGAAGGTTGTTGGCAAGCATGTTATTGATCTGTAGTTTTCAGGTATTGTTCCTTTAGTTGCATCCTTCTGAATCAAGTATGTTTTTCCCGTTGTCAACCATTCATCAATTTGACCATTTTTTAAAATTTCATTCAGTTGCCTGGCCAATATTGCATGTAAACCGGTCAGATATTTGAGCCACAAACCATGTAATTGGTCCTTTCCAGGTGATGTCCACTTCTTTACCATTTTTTACTCGATTTTTGACCATCTCAGTTGTTATTTCTAATACTTGCATTTGCTTGTTGCCAATGCTTTTCTCAAATTCATGTATCCACTTTGCTTCCTTATTGTAGTCCTTTGCATTTTCCCACAGTTCTTTCCAGAATTCAACTGTGGCCTGCTTTTTTGGTTTTTCACTTTTGGTGTCACCATTCACATTAAGACTTTGATAAAAACACCATTGGTCTGATCAAAATTGCTGATTTTGTTTATATTGGATGATTCGTGCCTCATATCTTTCAATTTTTCTAGCTGTTGCTGTTTTCTGCTGTTTTTCAATCTCTACAGCTTCATTGATGTTTCTTGTATCCAATCTATATCTTCTGATTAGCTGATATGATTTTGCTGTTTTTAAGCCGTTGCTCATGCATGTTCTTTAAGTTGCTAGCATCTGCCCTTAATTTTTTGACTTTTTGTTCTAATCGGATTTTCCACTTTGGCTTTGATGATTTTTTAATTTTGTGAATAGGTGCTTTGATTTTAATGCCTAGTTCTTTAGTGACTATTACAGCTGCACTGTACATTAACTGATTCGTTTCCAAGATGGATCCCAGTTTGATTGTTGAAAGCACCGCATTAACCATTTTCATAATAGGGGCCAAAATTTTCTTAGGCACAGTTTTTAATGATGGTAAACGTTGCCTTTCTTCATTAAGCAGAAAATGCTCCATGATCTTATCCTTCAATTCTTTTTGTTTTTGAGTTAGTTCATCGATTGGTTCAATGATATCTGGTTCTGGTGGTAGTGTTGTTATTTCCTCCCTGACATCTTCTTCTGGGAGTTCTACTACAATGTCTTTAGTTGTGTCTTGAATATTGGTTGTTTCTGCTTGTGATGTTGTTTTTTTATTTTTGCAAATTGTCTGAATTTCCTCAAGTTCAACTTCACTAAACACTTTATTCAGTATAATAAATCGCCTTTGATCTGTTAGTCATTGTTCACTGACATTTGAATCTGGATATTGTTGTTTCCATAATTCATACATTCACTTTAAATAGCCCCTTTTTTCTGGCTCTGAGTTGTAATAACAGGCCATTATGGCACGGTTTTCATCTGCACTATATTTTTGTCATTTTGTTGGCTGGTCCACTTGTAGCCCAGGGACCTCAACATCCGCCATGGTCCTTGTTAACCCACACGACAACCGATGCGGTATAGAATTTTTATTCGTTTCCTTCACCATGTTATATGGCTTGGCGGTTTTTTTTAATGGGGTCAGGTTGCCAACCTGATCCCAACCCTCCTTCTTTCTCATCCGGACTTGGGACCGGCAATAGCGGAATTGTTGTTGTTGTTGTTGTTGTTGTTGTTGTTGTTGTTGTTGTTATTGTTATTATTATTATTTTCTTAATATATTCAATATACCACTATGAACATTTAGCAAATAATACATTACAGATAATCCTTGACTTACAATCACAAATGACCCCAAAATTTCTGTTGTTAAGTGAGACATTTGTTAAGTGAATTTAGCCTTTACCTTGCTATAGTTGTTAAGGTGAATCACTGCAGTTGATAAGTTGGTAACATGGTTGTTAAGTGACTCTTGCTTGACCATTGATTTTGCTTGTCAAAAGGTGATCACATGACCTTGGGAAACAGCATCTGGTCATAAATATGAACCAGTTGCCAATCATCTGAAGTTTCATCATGTGATCATGGGGATACTACAAAGGTTGTAAATGGGGAAAAATAGTCATAAGTCCCTTTTTCATTTCTAATGGTCACTAAATGAATTGCTGCAAGTTGCACTACCTGCATTTTATTGCATAGTATAAACAAAACCCTTGATTGCATCATTGTTAATACAAAGTCTATTAAATTAGCAATAAAACTGAAGCATTCAGACAATATCCCATCACTTATACCTGCCACTTTCAGTCACTGAATATCTCCCTCAAATCAACTTGCTCCTCCCAAACATATTTAAGAAAGGGAAGAGTGTGCAGCCTGCCAAACAGCTTGCTCACATGTTTCTGCCACTCTCAGGTTAAGGAAGGCTAATCTAGAGGGTGTGGGGAGGAATCAAGAAATAAGTGTTTCAGTGTAAGAGGCCTTTCACATGTCCTCTTACATTGGCCTAATTACAAGTCTAAACTGATTATATTATTGTTTTAAAACATCCCTTCTACTTTGGGGAATTTATCAGGAGCCAGTGAAAACCACAGCACAACTCCTTAATGTTTTCTGCACTAAGAATCTTCTAATCTAAATGCATGTTCAGAGATGTGTGAAATATATTCAAAAAGTCCCTTAAACTAGGATAGCTCAAAAGTATAGGCGTGATGAAAAAAAGTAGAAGCCACAAATGGGATCTTTAAATAAAATTAAGGCTGAATGATAGGAAGAGAAATGGAAAAAAATGAATTATGTAAAGTAAAAAAAAAGAGTTTTCAAATAGATGAGTGACTAGCGTATAAATTGAGAAAAGAAAAAAATTACAAGAGGGGTATCCAGCCAATACATATAGCATTTTATCAATATCATTCCAATTTCTATAGAAGAAGTGACATCTTTCTAGACAAAATAGATGAAGACTAAAAGAACGGTGTTATGTTGCAAATAGAGATAAATTTATCATTATACTTACAACTGCTGTAAAGAAATTTGGAAGCTATTTATTTACTTTATTTATTTATTATTTATTTATTTATTTTATCACTCATCTACAAGATAATAGGAAAGAATAAACATGAATAAGAACACAGGAAATATGTACAAATAAATGGGGACAGGAGGACAGGGATGGTAGGCATGCTGGTGCACTTATGCACATCCCTATTGACCTCTTAGGAATGGGGTGAGGTCAACAGTAGACAGTTTAAGGTTAGAGTTCTTTGTAACTTTTCCCGTTCTTTTCTATTTTTCTATTTTTTACTTTTAGCTTTCTTTTTCTTTTTTTACTTTATATTCGTCTGTATCTTCCTTTTAAAAAATTAATACAAATTATGTTAACATTGTTAGCAAATTAATCAATTGTTGAAGAAACTTTCAAAGTATTAGGAAAAATAATAAGATGCATTATTCAGAAATAGTATTATAATGCATGCTGGTCAGATGAAAATAAAGTCCATAATTTCTGCAAAACAAAGAAAAGTAAAAAGAAATAAAGAAATAGTTTTAGCTATTTCTACAATTTCGAACAACTGAAAATCCTTATTAATTAATGAACAGGACCAAGATTATACCATATGGGCAGAACAGGTGGACCGTTTTGATAATAAACAAAAGCAAGTTTTAAGCAGTAAACAATTATCTGTTTCTAAAGGCAACATAAAACAAAACAAAACAAAAACATGAATTGTTGAAAATGAAGGTCAGAATATATCCAACTAAGACAAATGCTACAGATACTAGCATTTCTAAAGCACATAAAAACCACTTTGAAAATTAAACTCATAGGAATATACATCTTAAACTGATATTTTCCAATCCATGTTTCTACACTTAGAAATATTTCTCAGGTAATCTTTACCTGCGAAGATTCTAAGACAGATCACAGAGTGAGTGATCTAAAAGCAATCTAAAAATGATGTGGTAATTACTAGATATACCATAAGGAAAGATTTATCAAGAACAGGATTAGCCAGGCTAATTTTATTTCATCGTTGATCAGGTAACTTCGGTAAATTGAGAAAAGCTATAAATATAATAGTACTTTATTTTAACAAAACACTTCTCCAATTAATTAATGACATTCTAATTAACAAGTAGGGATGCAGTGGCTCAGTGGCTAAAATGCTGAGCATGTCGATCAGAAAGGTTGGCAGTTCAGCGGTTCGAATCCCTGGTGTCACGTAACCGAGTGAGCTCCCATTATTTGTCCCAGCTTCTGCCAACCTAGCAGTTTGAAAGCATGTAAAAATGCAAGTAAAAAAATAGGAACCACCTTTGGTGGGAAGGTAACAGCGTTCTGTACACATTCGGTGTTTAGTCATGCCGGCCATATGACCACGGAGACTTCTGCGGAGAGCGCTGGCTCTTCGGCTTTGAAACGGAGATGAAAACCGCTCCTAGAGTCAGGAATGACTAGCACATATGTGCTAGGGAAACCTTTATCTTTTTAATTAACAAGTAGCTAATTATGAGCTAGATAATATGATAATTAAGCAAGTATAAACCTGATCCAAAAATCGTTTTCAGTTAATATTTATCATTAGTTCCTTCATAAATTGGAGTACAGATGGTCAGGACATAAATTGGAGTACAGATGGTCAGAACTGCCATCACTAATGATGTGGTGGTGAAATGTGACATCATGTGACTTCATCACTTAGAGATTTTTGCAGTACCTATTGTCATTGTTAAGAATGTACATCATTAATTAAGCAGCTCCCCGCAACTTCCCACTAGTTTTCAAACACCAAAGATAGCAGACAAGCTTTCAGGAAGTTGCAAGTCTGAGGCAACTTGCAAGCAGGCCAACAGACAGGCAGGTGGTTACTGTTGGTTGAAAGAGGGAACAAGTACTGTTCAACCAACAGTAACCACTTGCCTGCAGGTGACCAGGAAGGGCCTCTATGAGCATAGTGGAATTTGAGGTGGCTGTTGCTGGGCTGCATGGGTGTTATGGTGTAAGTATAGTAGGTATGGCATGACTGCTTCTGAATGTGGAAGAGTATACTGGGATACAAGAATGGCTAGGGTGGGTGAAAGAAATAAGGAAGCACAGCATAAGCTTGATGGAATTTGGAGTAGCTCCAGCTAGATAGGAAAAGTTGTCTGAAGGTGCATGAATGTCCAGGGAGAGTGTGTGAGTGGCAGGTGAGGCATGCCACAAACAGGTGTGCAGGAAGACAGTGTAGCATGGCACAAGTGCAGAAGGCTGAGGCAAAATGCGGAAGATTTGCCTAAGCAACTTGCAACCATCCCTGCTGGCTTCCTTGGCTTTGCTTATGGGAAGCCATTACAGAAAATGACAAATCACATTCTCATGACTGTGGGATGCTGCAACCATTATAAGTAACAGCCAATTGTCAAGGGACCAGATCCCAATCCCATTAGCATGGACAAGCTGGCACAGCTGGAACCTCAGGGACTGATTGTAACCACCACTTGTGCAGTGCCATTATAACTTTGAAAAGTTGCTGAATGAATGGTTGTTAATCAAAGACTACCTAAATCAGTGGTCTCCAACCTTGGCAACTTTAAGACCTGTGGACTTCAACTCCCAGAGTTCTTCAGCCAGCTTTGATGGCTGAGGAACTCTGGGAGTTGAAGTCCACAAGTCTTAAAGTTGCCAAGGTTGGAGACCACTGACCTAAATGACATTGAGTGTGGTGCTTTATGTTTAGGTCTCGGCCTGATACTTATAACTGACTTGGTAGTTTTCACTCTTACTAGATTTGTATGTGATAAAGGACTAAATGTTATAGACAATACCCTAGAAAAATATATACCTTTCAAACACGTTAAAGACATGTTAGAGATATCAGCTGAAAATGACAGGGTGATATTTAACAAAAATACAGGCCAAGAAATATATGGAATCAAATGTACAGGTATAAAGTAGGCAGGTGTTGGCGAACCTTTTCGGCACCGAGTGCCAAAACGGGAGCATGCATGTGCGCATGCGTGCCGGAAACCATAAGAGCAGCCACCCAGTGCACATGCACATGCTGGGAAGATGATCTTCTAGTTTCTGGCGCATGCATGAGCACCAGCCAGCTTGTCTTCACATGTGCATGAGCCCCAGAAACCAGAAGACCAGGTGGCTGGTGCACATGCGCTTGCCGGAAACCGGAAGAGCAGTCGCCCAGTGTGCTTATGTGCAGCTGGCAGCTGCTCTTCTGGTTTCCAGCACTCCCACACACATGAAGATCAGCTGTCCGGCACCCCGGAACCCAGAAGAGCAACCGGCAAAGGCTCACATGCCTGGAGACATGGCTCAATGAGCCACTTCTAGCACTGTGCCATAGCTTCACCATCAAGGAACTAGGGAATTCCCTAGCTGGTTTTGTGGAAAAGTAATGGTTTCAAACTAAACATGAGTTATCTGTGGGATATGAGATTCACCTTACAGGACTTCCTTATGTAAAAGTTACTTCCAGTGGGTAATTTTTGAGCTTTTAAGCACCCTTAACATACGCATTGACCTTGAAAATGGTTTGGAAAGAGGGTTTTGGATTTAATATGCAACTCAGGATATATTGGTACGTGCTGGACACTATTTCTTGTTACTTGGCAACACTTTCTTTTCTCTTAGTAACAGAGTAGAGCTCTTTGGGAAAAAAAGTTGGGAGGGAGGATTGAAGACAAGCCTGAAGCCTACCCATATTTCATTGCCACCATAACATTCAATCTAGGTATACTGAGAAACAATGGAAATTGATTTTTATATTCATTTCTTGAAGCAGAAGGTGTGAAACAAAAACCTTCTGTATAGTTTATTGAAGCATTTTAGGGCCCAGAAAAGATAATATCTTAATGCAAAATATATTCAATGAATAGTTGATCACTGATTTTTAAACTTAAAATGTGGAGAATATGTAATACTAAAAAGTGAAGATAATTACAGGATATAATAAATTATCTGTGAAATGTAGAATAAGGAAGGACTATTTTTTTTAAAAAAAAAATCACTTAATAGCACAATCGTGTTATGTTAAATATAAATAGTATTTCATGAAACATATTGCATATCACCTCTTACAATGGTGTTTTAGATACTACAATATGCTGTTATTTTCAGGTATATTTGAAAAGTGTGAAAATAAGGTAGGCTCTTCAAAGCTGCCTCCATTGTTTCCCATTCATTCCTGATAATGTAGGTTTCATTTACTCCTGCTTTATATCCAGTCATAATTACAATAGGTTCGTTTACATTAATGGCATTTACCTTAATTCCTTAAATTATATCAGTGGTATAAACATGACTTGTTATGTATCCAATTCATATACAGCTAAATACAGTTTTAGCAATTTACTATTTATTTATTTAATGATGGCAGCAGGGTTATTTTTGATAAATACAGAAGAAACAAAGAGAATATATTGGGCGTGTAAAGTTTAACTGTGATTCAGTTTAAAGTAGTGCATTGATTCTGATTGTCATAGTGATCTGATTTGAAACAATGCTTCTAATCTGAACAATTGATTTACTGTTCTGCCTTAGAACATTGAAGCAGGTTTCACTTCAATCAGCTAAAAAAGAAAACAGCCATCTATGATCTGGATCAAAGTAGTACAGGCCTGTTTTGATGGTTTAAACTAAGCTATTACTTTGGTTGGTTCTGTATGCGAAGAGGCTCATTGACTGAAATTTTATCAAATGCTGCTTGGGAGGTCTGTGTAGCATGAGTACATATTATTTATTACTTACAGAATTTCTTTATCTTGGCTACAGGTACTTTATAACATAAAGTACATAAAATGCAATAAGATGTACAAAACAATAAAATTGCACAAATAAGATAAACATTGCATTTAATTTAGTATGGTAGCATCTGGTCAATAAAAATGCTTTTCAATAGACAGAACTTTGTCTGGTGTCTTCTGCAGCAGAGATCTAATTAATAATAAGTAAATACTTTAGGAAATAGTTCAACTAAGGACACTTCCAATAACAATCAAACCAGTTAACAAGTTCTGTTATAATATCAGTGGTGAAATGTACAACAGTTGTAAAGGTCTGTTTCTTTCTGGTGAATATCTTTCCAAATATTTAATTACCATTTTCAACTTCATCAAATATGATGCCAACATATTTGTATCAACATTTCTGTTTTATGTTAATATCTCATAATTACTTCCAAATGATATGGGATACATAGCAATGAGATTGTTTAAAATTCTTTGTTGGTTATTCCTACTATGACAGTTGAATTTCAATTCTAGAACCTTTCTTTCTACAAAAGTATGGAACTTGTATTACGATATTTGGAGAATAATGTCTATTTCAAGCTTCATGGTCTTTCAATAGCTAACCTCTCATCCAATCATACATCACAAGTTTTCTATGGAAAAACAAATCATGACAAAGTGATTATGGTCAGTGTAACTAACTAAAAACTTTGAATTTACCTGTACTATTTTTCTTCTCAAGCTTCTTATGTATTTGCCTTATGATAACTTATTTCTTTGAAGACATGTAGCCAGTTAATCTTCATAAATAAAACAGTTGACTAATCTGGATTCAAGCAAACATATGACTTGTAAAACAGAGGTGATATTCAACAGGTTCTGACCAGTTCTGGAGAACTGGTAGCAGAAATTTTGAGTATTTGGAGAACCGGTAAATACCCTTTCTGATTGCCCCCACCCCCATCTATTCCCTGCCTCCTGAGTCCCAGCTGATTGGGAGGATATGGGGATTTTGCAGTAACCTTCCCCTAGAGTGGGGTGGGAATGGAGATTTTACAGTATCTTTCTCCTGCCATGCCCAACAAGCCACACCCAACAAGTCACACCATACCCAACAAGTCACGCCCACAGAACCGTCATAAAACTTTTTTAATCCCACCACTGTTGTGAAAGCATTTGATTATTAACTACATTAGTTAAAGAACAATTGTGCTCACTACAGATCTTTCCAAAATCTTCTCCACCATCAAACTAAGAATGTAGTTAAGATTTTTCTTGAGACCCTTTCTCATCCATATTAACCAACAACTCACTATCTAAAGAGCTGTTGTATATATTTCCTTATTTTTTCACCATTTTAATACATCCCATCCTTGTATTATTATTGTAGATCCTCCAACTATTCTTAGGCATGATCTGGTTGGGCATGAGAAATACATTATAATAGTAGATACATTTATGTGCAGAGCTGATGCATAGTACTAATGAAAGATTCCTAGGTCAGAGTAGCAATGTGACCAATGCATCAAGCTTTCAAATTTCATAATGGCTTTCAGATGTTGCAAAGAAGGATTTGGAATGTTTAGAACCACAAAACCTCCTATAGGTAGCAGAACTACTGAGATAAACAAAGGTTGAGTGATATACCTTACAGTATGTTTCACCAAAAAGAATATTCCAAGTTTTGCTCTGACATACTCTGTTAAGAGAATGCATTGTGAGAGATATGCAAAAAAGCTGGTAAACAGTCAAAATAGCAATACTAAAATAAAAGGAGTAAGAATCTCATATATGAGCTTTCTAATTAGAAAAATAAGAAAATGGAACAACAAAAAACATAAAATTAACATCTTAGGGCATTTTTTTTAAAAAAGGCAAGGCTTTCTCAAGCACACTGAAGCACTACAAATCCTTTGGAGATATTCATTTTAAAGATCAAATTCAGGGAGATCTAACCCTAACCCAAAGAGATTTTGTCTCCCTCCCCCCAATTGGGATTTTCCCATGTATTTTACCAAGAAAGGTAGAAAGTGCAAGCTCAAAGGTCAGCCTCAAAAGTCCTAACCATACCAAAGCTCTATGGATGCATTGACAGTCCATTTATATCTCCAAATTCATGAAGACCTAACAATAAATCTGAGTTGGTTTGCTTTCTCAATGGGATTTTTCAATGTATTCAATAAATGTAGATCAGGCAAGCTCACAAAGTGAATGCCCTCCTAAGTATTTTGATGCATTATGAATCCATTGTCAATGTCATTTTGCTCTCTGAATTCGAGGACAAGTAAGCCTAAACCCAAGAGGTTTTTTTCCTCAGAATGAGATTTTTCAATGTATTATACAAGAAAAGTAGAAAGAAGGACACACAAAGTCAGCCCCTTCCTGACCATATCAAAACCATTGGCAATGTCCATTTTGCTGTTTGAATTCATGGAGACCTACCCCCATCCATAACTTGATTTGCCTGCAATGGGATTTTCCCATGTATTTTCCCAGGAATTATAAATCAGGGAGTGTCAAAAGTTCAGCATTTCTTAAACCTACTTTTGTGTTCTGAATCCACTGGCAATGTCCATTTTGCTGTCCAAATTCATGGAGGCCTATTCCTGAACCATAAATGGATTTTCACAGGTATTTTACATGTAAGTCTTGAAAGGTCATCGCCCTCCTAAGAATACCTTTCTCCTCCAAATCCATTGGTGATGTACATTTTTTTCTCTAAATTTATGGAGACCAACCCTATGGGGATTTCCCTCAAATGGGATTTTCCCATATATTTTACCAGGAAATGTAGATAAGATAGGCTCACAAACTCAGCACACTCCTAAGCATAACTTTGTGCTCCAAGCCCATTGGTGATATCCATATTTCTCTCCCAATTCATGAAGACATAGGTAAAGGTAAAGGTTCCCCTTGCACATATGTGCTAGTTGTTCCCGATTCTAGGGGGCGGTGCTCATCTCCGTTTCAAAGCCGAAGAGTCAGTGCTGTCCGAATACTTCTCCATGGTTATGTGGCAGGCATGACTAAATGCCAAAGGTGCACGGAACACTGTTACCTTCCCACCAAAGATGGTTCCTATTTTTCTATTTGCATTTTTACAGGCTTTCAAACTGCTACGTTGGCAGAAGCTGGGACAAGTAACGGGAGCTCACTCCGTTATGCGGTGCTAGGGATTCAAGCTGCCGAACTGCCGACCTTTCTGATCGACATGCTCAGCATTTTAGGAACTGAGCTACTGCATCCCTGCAGGAAGACATAACCCTAACCCTAAGTGGATTTGCAAATGATTCAGAACATCATTCTCCCACACTGAAACAAATGCCACTGTAGGTATGCAGCAAAGTTACAAGCTATTATAATAAATGGACAGAGTGTAAGTAATATTTAAAACTGTAAAAAAAATACACTGTACCCTTGAAAAGGAGTTATTTCTATGACTTTTTTAATTTTATGCATATATTAAACACCTTTATTTTATTACTTTTATTAAGCAGATTCATTTTATCACATATATTAATGTTTATTTATTAAATGTTATTCCAGAGTTACTAAGAAAAGACTTGCATAGACAAATACAGCATAAATCAAACCCCATACAAAAATTACAAACACAGCAGCACTACAAAATGGAAAGAAAATAAAAAGATGGCAAAACACCTTGAGGGTAAAGCTTTCCAAATGTTACTCTTTTCTAATTCCCATTATCCCAGAGACATATAAAATTGGCACTTTAGTCCAAACTAAATCCGAACAGGTCTATTGCCTGCTGCAAGTCTCTTTTTAAAAACAAAACAAAGATTGGCACTCTTTGCTATGCCAGTGTTTAAGCCTCTGTTATGATAGTTGATTTATTGATTTATTTAAAATATTCCTAGGCTGATTTAAGAGGCAAAACCTATAAGGGCATCGCAGCATGGGAATTGTCTAAAGACAGAATATGTTAGCCTGCAGTTTGGATTGAATATTTTCAAACTGTTGCCAAAATGCATCAGTCTAAAAGGAAATTCATGAGTTGGCTTTGAACCAAGATAGTAGGTACACATCAGATGCGAAGCTTAAATGGTAAGAGTGGATTTCACCTCCGCACAATTACAAGTTCCCACTGAGAAAGGAAGAATTAGCATTTGTTACTATTCTGTGGACTGTTTTTAATAGACTCTAATCTGAAAAAAACCATTTCAAAACATCTTTCTATATTTGTCTGATATAAGCCTGAGGTGAAGAAAAGATGTAAAGCTATTGATAAACATCTAACCAAAGACTGAACAAGAGCACCAATAATCATATTATCCCAAGATTAAAAAGAAAGTGGATTCTTTTATAGAAGAACAACAGTTCCATTCAGATCTGTTTTTGAAAATACCAGTATCTTTCTGGCATAAAGTTTTTTTTTAAAAATAGGAATGTTTCTTTACTGAAATAGCAAACGGAAAAACTACAGTTATTGATATATTGAAAAATGGAAAGAAATGCTTTAGCAAAACTGTTCATATACCTATGCTACTTATTTTATCCAATTTTAACTGACAACCTTAACATCTTGTTAATATTTTTATATATTAATATTAAAATTATATTTGGGGGATAAATTTAATTTAATGCCTGAATAAATATTTCTTAAAATTACAAATGTTATCTTTTCATTAATACTTAAGTATCCTTAAAGAAAAAAAATATTGTATTAATC
Source organism: Thamnophis elegans (assembly GCF_009769535.1). Lineage (NCBI taxonomy): Eukaryota > Metazoa > Chordata > Lepidosauria > Squamata > Natricidae > Thamnophis > Thamnophis elegans. Next base: position 35,940,507 of record NC_045546.1, read on the forward strand.
AAGTAGAGAGCACAGAAGCAATATTTTAAAATATAATCAGGAATATTATTTTTATGCGATGTAATGTCTTATTTATAAAATATACAGTATTGTGAAAATAGTTATATTACACATTTAACAAGCCAGTTAACATAACATCATAAACATTAAATTGTTTTAAAAGTACACTTTTCATTTTGTGTTTCATACCCTCAAGATGCAAAATATATGAGAAAAAGACATTCACAACTAGGATTATCACACACTTCAGATTTACTTCTTTTTATCCTAAATAAATGTCCACTTCTAAGAAACCTGGAGAAAATCAACCATCATGACAGTGAAAATTGTCCTGCAAGATAGGCAGCCTGTTTTTTGAAATTAGGTTCCTGCCTTTAGCATTTTGCCTAATCAGGGATATAGTTATAATGGAATGTGTGGGTGATCTTGACGAATGGGAGAGGGGTGATGAAGGGAAGAGATGCTATCTAGGAAAGAAACAAGAAAGGCAGGAACCCCCAGTGGCTCAATGGTCAAAAGGAAGAAATCCAGGAAATATCTGCCCTAATGGATCAAGCAGTTAAAACTGGTATTGGAAAGTTTGTACTTTTGGACTTACAAGATTTGGTTAATGTACCTTATAATAAAACAGAATTGTTGTGTTTTCTGTTTGGTTTACCTGGGAGGACTAACAATATTAGAGACATCTTGGAATCATAGAAAATTAGTTCTGGAGGAATAGTTCTAGAGGAAAACTCGTTTGTCAGCTAGGATGACAGATTAATCGATGAAGAAACTTGAGGGTCTGAGCATTCTCATGGTTATTCACACTCTACTTGAAGAGTTTCAGAGGGAGAGAAATCAACTTGTAATAATTTCAGTTGTTGAACTACTCTTACAATCAAGACACACTTCCCAATACATATTTAAAATCTACCTTAACTAATCTAGCTCTAATTTAAGTCCATTAATTCTAGAACTGTTTCAGGGGGAGAAGAGAAGTTCCTGATCTTTAAAAATAGGTCATTTGTCCTTTTGATTTAAGCAGAAAAAATGTTTTCTGCACATAGATTTTATGGGACAATATGGAATAAAGCTAAATACTAAAATGGAGTGTGAAAATGGATGTCTAGCCAATAAGAAATGCATTTTGCTTTGTGGAGTAATTGATTTGAGAATAAGCTTAAATTTATATCAGTGCTGGGTACCCATAGCTACTTAGCCTCAGACTCATAAAACGTAATTATCCAGGCTTATATGATCTTCCCAAAATAATGACTCTGAGTAGCTTAATTATTCATTATTAATCCAATAATGGATTAAAACACAAAAACAATTATAAAATTAACAAAACAAAAATCAATGGGTCTCCTCCTTCACGCACTACTTCGAGCCATCCTAAAGATTTTAATTAAAAAAAAAGATTTTGACAGCTTTCTGTAATTGTAGCAGAAATAGGCCAGTCTTATATATTGACGTACACTAATTCAGAGGAAAGATATTGAGAAGGCACATGCTTGGGTCCCTGAGGTTTACATTTCCTAGAGGATGAGAGTTGCAAAGTACATCTCCTGTTTGAGGGCAATGAATGGACAAAAGCCACTTGCAGAAAGTAGCCTCTTAGATGACCACATCTTAAATCCTAGATGCAAATAATAAACCAATGCAGGCACCAAAGAAGGTGAGTGAACCATGATGTACTTATTATTATTTCATTCTGTACCAACTATACTTGAAAACTACATGAATAGTATATAAGAGCAATTCCAGATAGAACAAATAACAATATCCAATATTATGAGGTGATAAAGACATGAATAAGCTCTCCAACAGTCCAACACTCCTTGCAACTACCCTGGGCATCACAAAGAAGATAATTTTATATCAATGGAAATAAACTTTTATATTAATAAATAGTTTTAGAATAGGAGTGTACATGCCACACCCTATACACAAGGGTGATCAAAGTAGTCTTAGTTCCTTATTCAGGTTACAAAAATGTGACTGAAAGGATAATGCTACTCATCTTGCCTTTATGTCAACTACTAACTTCCCCTGGAGAAACATGGAGTCCTTTCCAATTATATGAAACTTGGCTTATTATTTTAAAGGATAATCCTACGCAGCTGAGGTAATCTTATTTCTGGATTTCAGCATTGTATATATATTTGTATTTAATGTATAGAAAACATTAACACAATTAAAATGTACTGTTGCTAATATACAACATCTGTGGAAATCATGGCATCTATGATGTGTTAAAGCATTTTCTTTTAAAGTTAGAATCTATCCTTTCTGATGCTTTAAGATTTGCTAATCAGTAGTGAATATATTTGTGATATTACTTACTCGAATAAATCTAATTGTTGTTATTTCATAAAGTGATGATCTGTCCAAGGTGGCATTCTCCTTAAGAATCCTTTCAGGGATCATTTAATTTATTTCAGGAATCAGAGCAAATAGAACAACAAATAGAATAAAGGAACAGATTTATGTGACTGAGGTTCGCTACTTCCTCTTTGTTTCAATCATTTGTTCAGGATTCCCTCTTGTGGCAATATTTGGAAGCATTCATGTGGTGTCTCTTGAACTTCATTTTCAGCTCATAGAGTCATCATTGTCATATGATCCACTGACATAATCCCAGTGTCAACCTAAGAACCACCTGATGTTCTTTTCTTGAAACCCAATTGCACTGCACATTTACCCTTGGATTTCAAGGCTCATACATCACTCAAGAAATATGAGTTAATGTATTAATAGAAAATGTTTGTTTCAAAAAGGAAATATTAACATTCAATAATATACAATTCACATTCAAAGATTCATCATCATCATCATCATCATCATCATCATCATCATCATCTTGTATTGCTTTGGTTTAAATAGTAGCATATTCATCTATTAGGTACAGGCTAGATAGACATCTATGTTAATGACAGGTGTCCAGAGATGAAGAATGCCAAATTGTATCATTGGTTCTTGGCTATAAACACTTGTATAAGGCTATTAGTGTTTTTCAATATAAGAGTAATTATAGAGTAATTATAGCTGTAAAAACAATCAACTATAATTAATTATATACTGCTAAGCACCTTAGCAGGTGAGACATGGTGGCTCAGTGGCTAAGACACTGAACTTGTTGATCAGAAAGGTCAGCAGTTCGGCGGTTTGAATCCCTAGTGCCACATGACCATGGAAACTTCTTCGGAGAGAGCTGGCGGGTTGGCTTTGAAATGGAGATGAGCACCGCGTCCTAGAGTCAGGAATGACTAGCACATATGTACAATTGGAACCTTTACCTTTACCTTTTAAACACCTTAGCAAAGTACTGTTGGAAAGAAATGGCTGTTTCTGCTAGGTTTTTCTACTCTCTGTACTCAACTAGGTTCTTCTAGATAGTTGACAAGCAGAATATGAGACAACAGCCCCTACAGTTTTGTCCACAACAATGGAAATTCAGTGTAGTTATTGCTAAAAATATTTTCCATAATATGTTAGACAAAAATGACCCTACTCCTGAAGAAAATGGGGCATTTCCATTAAAACTCATTAAGTACTATGAACATGCAGTATGGACAAGATTTCATCTTACTTCCCAGAAAGCATTCAAGAAAAGTCCTGTAAGGTACCTATAACAATGCCTTGTATAAAATACAGGTTTTGCAAACATGTCATTGCTTACTAGTTGCATGAACATTCCTGGCATTTCAATTTCCTGTTCCTTCCAAAATATGCTATATTGTATTAATGAATAATACACAGGTTCTTGTTCTAAAGTTCTAGCATCTAGATTTATAAAGAGTATTTACTATTAAAATAGTTTAATTTCTTGATGTCACAATAAGATTTATTTTTTACCATGATTCAAAGTATTATACAGTAACATTTAAGAACCATCCAGCCATATGTGCCCACTACTGTTAATGTTAACGATTTAAATATATTTGGAAATTGTAATATTCCATATAGCATTAGCATTGTAAAAAGAAATGTCACTAATACGCACTATTTTATTGAAAGTATTTCACAATACTTTTATTGTGAACCAAAATGCAGATCTACAAGGCATCAGCTGATACTGATGCCTTGTAGATCTTGCTATTGTCAACATATATAGTAACAATGTTCCATTTTTGTTCTCCAGTTCTTTTTCCATTAGTCCCAAAAGGAAAAATTCTGGTTTCATTTCTATCTCCGTTTTCAGAATTCTTTGTATTAGGGTAAGAATCATACTCCAAATTTTTTTTCTGGCTTTATCACATGTCCACTATATTTGTGCGTTTGAAATCAGGAAGAAGAACTGGTCATAATCTGCCATTTTTAATGAGGGGAAAACCTGGATAATTGCACTAGTCATACATTTGCTTAACTTCCTTTCATGTTTAATGTTAGATTGGGGAACCCCTAACATTATTCTAGAACAGCAAAAATATAATTTCAACTCAGAAATAGAGAAGAAAACAGAACTAAAAAGATTTTTTAGATGAAAAATCAGCTGTGGCTTCAGACTTCAATAGGATTGGAATTATAAATGGTCACATATATTTTGAATATGATGTTCCATGTGCATCTGGTTATATCTGAAGCTAATGTGGGAAAGGATAGACTAGATGTTGCCTTGGTTTAACCGAAACCAAGAGTTGGAATTTATAACATGGCACATAGAACTCATGGATGGCTCAAATGTGAATTTGACATGGAAAGTTAAAAAGAAAAAATAATAATTTAAGAGACCTTCGCTGAGAATAGGCTCCAGCACAAGTCTGAAAACTCAGAAGACTAAATCTCTGGTCCTGGTAATTGACCCAAATTGGATCCTACAACATTATCCTAGGCCGGGGAAGAAGGCGGGGCTTAGCAGTGAGAAGACGGATTTTCAGGCTATCCCTGAAATTCCCCTATTCTGAAGCACTTGGACGGTCCCTTTTTGGACCCAAGCTGTACCGGAGAGACAGTGAAAGGTAGGAGGAGATCCAGTGGCCCCAGAGACGTTCGCAAAGTCTCTGGGGGCTTGGAATTTAACCTCCTTTGCCAGTGACTTCCAGATTAGCCATAAGGCTAACTGAAACTGCAGATAGCTCCAAAGAATGGCGAAAGTGTTTTCAGCTGGTAAGGTGATTTTATTACTCAGAGAAAGACAGTCCGCCTAAAAATTCAAGCTAATTTAAATTAAAGAACAGAAGAATCTAGCGGCGATTTCGATCTCTTTATTGGTTTATGGACGGTGGTTACCCTATTTTTTAAATGTTTTAAATGCTATTTACACGGACAAAGGATAGATTACTCCAACATCTCCTCTGATCCTCTGCAAGTGGGCTGTAAACCAATTCACTATAATTTGGCTCCTTACAACTTGACACTTTTATTGCTTGGCTGTATTGGTCTAAGATCAGATAAGATTGTACAGTTCCCAGCTTGTTTTTACTTGCAAATACCTCAGAGTTCTCAAAGAAAAAATACTAACTGCGTACAAATATGGCGTCTATTCAAGCCTCTATTCAAATGATTTCTTCGGCACTACAAAAATTATCTGCCACACATGATAGAATTGAGAGGAAACTGGATTATCTTCTGTTTCTAGCAACAAAATACGAGGGAAAAAATGAGAATGTTGAACGTTTGAATGTTCTTCAAATACAAGCTAAGGATGTCAGAGATAAAGATTTTCAATTTGCTGATATTCGGGGCAACTGGTTTACCTCTGAGGGAGAAAAAGATGGAATGTCTGAAGGGGGAGCAGCCACACAGAAGATTTACTTCGAAAGACAGGGCACAGGAGGAGTGAGAAGCATTAAAGAATTTATACTTTATGAAATATCATCTGCAAAACTTTTGATACCACCACTGAGAATTAAAGACAAGCTGATAAAGGAAATAAAAGGAGGACGGCAGCATTATATGAGAGGCACCATAAGCAAAAAGGTGCAAAGATCTTTTTGTATGGACTTGCTCATAAAGATGTTTGGAGAATTTGACCCACGAATGGCAACAGGATTAAGGCGGTTCTGTTACTGGAGAGACACAGGCTGATAGATGGAAGAGTACAATTTAAAACTAGCTAAACCTAGTTAAATTCATTTGTAATAGATATAATTGAATAATAATTGATAATGATAGTAATGTATATAATGTTGAGTTGCTATGATAAATAATAATTGGATATGAGAAGGGAAGGTTAGAAATATCCTTGGACTATATATAAAAGTTATTAATCACAATAATTATTATTATAAAAAATAAAATAAAACTATATACAGTTAAATCTTAACTAATATGGGGAAAATGCTATGATATACGATATAATTAAATAAAGAAAGGAGAATGATAATAAATAATATACATGGAGGATAGAATTTTTGGTATTAAATATTATGGATGTTTAGCTAAAACAGGATATGAGGATTTGATGTTAATGGAGGATTTTATAAACAAGTAAATGAAATGCCAGCATGTGGTTATGGATTAAATCTTTGGTATAGTTAAGGATGAAGGATGTTTAAACAACTGTAGTCAACTAAAAGTGGAGGTATGATGATGTTAATATGGTAAACATTTGAGTTAAGATATTTGAATTAATATGAATTAATGGAAGAGATGCACAAAAACTTGTAACCAGCTGATATACTTTTTTATAACATATACTTGTTGTGTTTTTTTCCTCTGTTTTGTTTTTTGTTCTTTTTTGTTTTTATTTTTTCCCCCCACTGTTGTGGGTATGTGTTGTTTATGTAACAAAAAAAAAACATTTATTAAAAAAAAACATTATCCTAGGCCATGTAAGCCTTAATTTTAAATAATTTTAAAACATTTTAAAAGGAATTTATTTAATATTGCCCCTGAAAAATAGAAGTCTGAATTGCATCATATTCTAGACGAACTCCCTGACATCTACTACTTTTGATATGATGTTGCCAAATGAAATAATTATCCTAAACTATCATGTTAATTGTTTGGCTTAGCCTGATATATAAACCAACAATTGGTGGTGTGACATATGTAATAAATGAAAAGACTAGAATGATTTTTCAGAAAACTATGACTAACTTTGATTTGTGAATTTATTGTGGACAGAACATTTAAAAAATCACAGTTATGATGCACAGAAAAAGTTTTCTGTTAGGAAGAATTGAAGCTGGCTGAAAAACACATTCTCTATTTACTGCAAAAGAAGTAAAACAGCCTGATGCTTTTATTAACAATTTGTACTTGCTCTCCTTATTTATTTCATTTAGTAGAAATAATGATTTCTTACCAGTACTGGTAGGGATGATTTCTTCTACTGAAACTCAGTTACTACAATAATTACATTAAAAACTTATTGAAGAATAAGACTTAATATTTGATAGCTTCTTTCTGGCTCTATTCCCATTGTAATTCCATACCATGACCTATACTTCATTTTAAAAAGCAAGATAAATTGCTTCTCACTCAAGCAGATAAGTGCTTTATGCACTGGTCCAACACAGACAAGATAATTGAACAAAATTAGCATTTAGAATATGGATGTTAAGGTGACAAATGGTGTATGAGAATGGCATGAAGAGATAGAATTGACTATATAGTTAGAACCCCAGGCTGAAGAAAACAAGGATGCCTAGAATCACTTTTATCTCTTTTTGCAGAAATCATGAAAGTTTCCAGACTGAGCACTGATAGATCCAAAGAACTGTGGATGCAGAATAGATAAACAGAAGATTGATCAGTCCCAGAGAAGATAAATAAGTATGAAATAAAATGAAGACAGGTGTCAATATGTCGTATAATCTTTTAATCGCAAATAATGCCAAACTAAACACTAACAGAATCTATTATTGTAAAATGATTTACAAGTAATATGAAAGTGGGGGCTTCTCAATGAATGGCTTCGCATAGGGGAAGTATTTCAGGAAACAGACACCATTGTGTGATATTATATAAATATTTTAAAATATTTTAATAGTTTTAAAGAAATACAAAAGTTCTGAATAGTTCTCACATAATAATGCAGATCATGTGAATTTGGAAGTATTGTGATATTTAGATGATGAGTATGATGATGATTGAAGATGATGAGCAGCTGTGGCAGCAACTGCAGCATTTAAGTATGGTTAATTTGTACCATCTAAAGATGTCATAGTCCATATTACATTTAGAAGAGAATCACATACTACAGGCCAAAAACAAAAAGAAGTATAACAGATCTTGCTTTTAAATCCCTACGAACCAGATTGTATTGATTTAACCAGATTTATAACTAATATTTCTGGCAGATCCAAAAATATTGAGAGAGAAGCAAAGAAAGGAGAGAGGAAGATTTAACAATGGTATGGAAAGAATACCAGAGCAATGCTCCCTTGTATACTGGCAACTTCTGACATATCTAGTTTTTTTTTCTTCCTAGCAGTAGGGGAAACATCACAATTCTAAGTAACTAGGTTGCTTTCACATACAGCCTAATATAATATTGTGTCATAATTTGCAGTTACATCTTAGAGTTATGTATGTAACTTAGCAAAAGCACTTAGACATATATACTGTTTCATAGTGATTTACAGCCCTCTCTAAGCAGTTTTATAGAATCAGCCTATTGCCCACAACAATCTGGGTGCTCATTTTACTGACCTTGGAAGCAGAGGTGGTATTCAGCAGGTTCTGACCAATTCTGGAGAACCGGTAGCAGAATTTTTGAGTAGATACCACTTAAATACCACTTCTTTTTTTTTAAAAAAATTATTTTTTACTACATAGACAACATAATCACATAACAATAGAAAAAGAAAGGCAAAGGGAAAAGGACCCCCCCACACACACAAAAAACGAAAAAAAAAACCCATCATCCCATACAATATGTCATTTGATTACAGGTGCATCCCTACTATGTTTCCCCCCATACACGCATCCTGTATCGCTCTGTTGTATATTTAATAGACACCACAATAACCTAGGGTTTAAAAAAAAAAGGGAAAAAAGAAAAAAAAAAGAAAAAAAACCATCATCACATGCGGCATGTCGTTTGGTTACAAGTGTTTTAACATCTGCATCTTCAAATAATATTTACTGTCTCAAATATTTCATCTAATATAACTAAAGGCCTCATTTTCATTCTACAATATATATTCAGTTAACATTAGCATTATTTTTCCCCAGAAAGTATACTTATATTTATTGTTAACCTTGCATTTCATACCTTCAAACAGAGATCTTATTCCTTCATTTTTCAACAAAGCATCGCTGCCTATATATACCAGTTTTCATTTGTTCCCCTATTAGAATTGCTTATCAGCAGCGAAATATCATTATAATAAGTTCTTAACCTTATACATTATATCCCCAGACCTTATATTAATTCTTTATTGTGTCATTGTTAAATTATTTCACAGCATAATTATATCATCATTTACTTTCTTCAATTAAGGCATAGGTATATCATTTTTTATTTCCAAAGTTTTTTTTCCCCCTAGCCACCGATAAAACAAATCCCATATCTTATAAAATTGTTCATCCTCTTGCTCTCTAATTTCAAATGTCAATTTACTCATTTCAGCACAGTCCATTATTTTTCGGATAACTTCTTCCTGTTTTGGTATTGTTTCGTTTTTCCAGTTTTTTGCAAATACACTTCTGGCTGATGTTAACACATTTACAATCAGATATTTTAAGTCTTTGTGGTAGGTTTCTGGTATGATCCCCAATAAAAAGACCTCTGGTTTAAAGTCTATTTGTTTGTGTGTCATTTTCTCCAACCACATGTGGAACTTAAATACCACTTCTGATCCACCCCCATCTATTCTCTGCCTCCTGAGTCCCTACTGATCGGGAGGAAATGGAGATTTTTCAGTATCCTTCCCCTGCCATGCTCACCAAGCCAAGCCATGCCCACAAAGCCACGCCCACAGAACTGGTAGTTAAACAATTTGAATCCCACCACTGCTTGGAAGGATGGAACAACTGAGCTGTTGTGAATGGAGTGAGTAGTGAGTTAGCCTGCAGTACTGAATTCTAGCCACTGTGTCACCACAGCTCTTATGAACTATTCAGCAAACCATGGTTAAGGTACTGCCTTCCCATTATATGGCATGAGTTCTTATAAGAATGTCACTGCATGTTATTTTAAAGCACTTATTGGCTTCTACATAAACTGTGCTTAATAATAGCTCTGTCACTTAAATTAGTTCAAATATGTTTTTATTCTTGACGAACTAAAAATTCAATTTTTTTCTAATCTGGTGATTTGGAGCCTGATGTTTCAAGCAACACCAGCCTACTCAACCTTTTATTCTTGGCTTCTAGTTCCTTTCATTCATGTATTTTCCTTGTAATATAACAATAATGTACAATTAATACACAACAACAAGAGCCGTGGTGATGCAGGGGTTAGAATGCAGTATTGAAGCCTAATTCTGCTGACTGCAGAATTGGTGTGTTACTTACTTGATTGTAGTCTGACATTAACCTTGGAGTTAACCTATGCAGAGTTAACCTATGCAGGCTTAAGTCCAAAAATGCTAGGGAATTTCTAGAAGCTTGGCACTCTGACAAATCTGCCATCAATAGACACATAGACATTAACAACATCTATAGACTATGAAAAAGAGATCATCAACCAGCCCCAAAGAGAAAAAGACTCCAGCACCGCTCTACCAGTAACTAACACTCAGATCAGCATGGATTAACTCTAAGGTTAACTTCAGACCAACAATCAAGAAGCACTACCCAATCAAGAAACTGTCAAAGATCAATCAGTAAACAGGTCAACCAAAGAATCTCTAAGACTTCTCCCACCCACACAAACAGGCAAGACACCAGAATATAAACTGAAAGCAAACAACACTCCTTTCTAACACTGATGACGTTACCTACTTAGGGTAATGAAGCATTTGTAAGAAAACAAGCAAGCTCAGAAAGCACCAAGGACCCCTTCTGTTCCATCTCTATATCTTGGAATCAGAGATTTGCCTTTCCATTTTGTCGTCCATTATTTCCAGCTCTCATTGCAATTGTCTGGTTGTGTGCTCCTTTGAAACAGCTATGCTTTTAAATCTTGCCTATAGTCTGTTGATAATCTTCCAGGGTTCAGGTGGGAATGCCCATTCAGTTAACAATTTATTAGTTCTTCTCAACCTTGAAGTCCATTTTTGTGTGGACTTCATCTGGCACAACTGGGAATCCTGGAAGTTTAAGTCCACACATATCTTAGAGTTACCGAGGTTGTGGAACACAGCACTAGTAAATCAATTTGAAATAATGTAAAGGACCATAACTTTGTTAATTGTTATCAAATATATTACGTTACACACACACACACACACACACACACACACACACACACGGCAAATACCACTCACTCATCATGAAATCTCCAGAACCATAAAGCCTACAAACTTGAAATTTGGCATGTATTTTCCTCTTGGCTTCTAGGTGCTCACTAAGAAAGGATTTGTTGAAATGACCATCATCTCATTAGTATTTTTTATATAGTAATTAACATGCTCTGATACTATGGAGTTCTACTCCTCCTCCTCACCTGAAAAGAACTCTGTTCCAACTGCCAGTTGCCTCACATTCTGTTACCTCAGTTCAAACTGGCAGATGTTCCACTCTTCACACAGGAGCGGTCTTTTTAATCAGTTTAATGGAGAAGTAATTGTAAATTCAGTGATATTTTTTCAAATAATTTTTATTAAGAATTATCAATGGAATGAATAAAAATAAATACAAACTAAAAAGTAAAAATACAGAAAAGAAAAAAAGGCTTGTGAGAAAAAGAAAGGAAAAAGAGGGGAGAATAGTAATTCTGTTCATTTCTAGTGAATGAGATATGGGCTTCTTGATTCTAGTTCTAAGTTCTAAGCAAGTAGTACAGAGCAAATGTTTTGCTTGTCATTCTTCAATCATTCCCTACTGCCTTGCAGCATCTGCATTTTTCCACATTTCAATTAATTTCCAAAATAAGATGGATAAGGGAACTTCTCCTTTTTGGATTTAGAAGCAGGATCAGCCTGGCACATAGTAATGGAAAGAGGTGGAGCAAAAACAAAAGCAATATCAAAGTTCCACATCATCACCAATAAAACAAATTGAAAAACAAGTGAGTAGAGCAGGTATTCTATACCTGGAGAATAAAATGGAAAAACAGAAGCTTTGTTTTCAGGGAAATGAATTTGGGATAAGCAATTTTTTTATCGTTCTGTGGTTTTTCTGCTTCAGGTGACAAAATAACATGGCTAATCTTGTCATTGGGGACCCTGATATTTTTTGGTAGGAGGGAAAGGGAGGTCAGAATGTTATTTATTGTTCTGTCACAAGTAACAACATATGGGCTAACATATTCATACGAGTAATGAAGCTTTTCATTTGGGAAATTCCTAATCTTGTTTCTAGCACATAAATAATTATTTCCTTGTGAACAATACCTGATAGTCTTTTCTTCAAGGTAAGTATATTCCACTACTCCAGGGGAGGGTTCTGGGGTGAAATCCAGCAGGTTCTGACAGGTTCTGGAGAACTGGTAGCGGAAACTTTGAGTAGTTCGGAGAACTGGCAAAAACCAGCGAGGAAACCAGTTTGGAGGAGTGGGAGGCCTGCATCACTGCTGGTTGTGCGACCTAGGCCTGAATTCCACTACTGGTTTTACTAAATCAGGCCAAACCGGCAACAATCCATCTCTGCACTACTCAGAAGTAAAATTACATTAGTAAATGTTCTATCTTCTTTCATTGCTAATTGGATGGTCTCTAAGGAAGCCTGTCCAGATTTATTCTTGTCTAAAAGCAACTATTTTCTCATTTTTCTTTCTTACACAGAACATTCTGCACTCTTTTAGTAATCCCATCTTTACTTCATTGTCTTCTAAAGGAAGTGTAAGTCTGTGGCAGCCAAAAAAATAAAGTCTGGTAGGAGCTTTAAAGGTTTGTGAAAGCTATTTTAATGCAATGTGTTAGTTGCAAAAGGTACTATCTGATTTTTGCAATGATATTCCAGAATGCATTGAAAACTTGGTTATTTTCCCATTATTTTTGGTTATTCTTGGAATACAATGGTGATGGTACCATGTAAGATTTGGTTTTATTTGGTATGGCTTTATTTTTGTATGTACATCTCTTTGACTTTTTATTTTATTGTTCTAACATTTTATAGTTTAAACTACAGTTTTTATAGTTTAGACAAGGACAGGGAAGTTTTGCATTATAAAAAATATTTACACAAATAAATAACATTTTAAAAACCATATTCTTTCTCTTTTGGGACTTTACTAGCAAGTCAATCTAAAGTACATAAGGTGTATGTGTGTGCGTGTGTGTTGTGTATATATATATATGTGTGTGTGTGTGTTTGTGTGTGTGTGTGTATGTATGTATGTATGTATGTATATACATACATAAATAAATACACATACACATACACATACACACACATACACATACATATACATATACATATACATACATACATATATATACATACATATACATATATATACACATACACATAGACACACACACACACACACATATATATATATAAACATATATACATATACACACACACACACACACACACACATTGATTGTATACAGATCAAAGATGGGACTGTGAAATTGAGCAGACAATTTTTCTATATAAAGAGAAACAAAACGGTTATTCTTGGGGTTCTATGTGTCTGCATTATATAAGGGATGACACATGTTATTTTTGTTTATGTAATTTGGCAACTTGCTCAGAAAAGAAGATAAGGACATTATTTTGTGTACATGGTGGTTTAGGATCACCAGGAAGAATATGTGATCAAATTACATTTTCTCTTTTTATCTCTAGTACAAAGTCAGTATGGACAGTGACAATTTGTTTTTCTAAAGATAAGGTGTTGACAAAGTGATAGTAAGTGATTTATTGATGACATGACCCACCTACCCTTAATTAAATTCATTGCATGTATGCAAGTTTTATTTTTACCATCCCCCCCCCCCCCAAGTAAAAGCTGTAATCAATCAACTGTTCTTTAGTATGCTTTATTCTTAAAGTATAAAAGGTTTCTATGGTCTCATTATAATTTAGATTACTATATGAAAGTACTTTAAATTTTGGACGCTTTGCTGTGATAAGGAAATATTTCATTTATAAAAAATATTTTATAAAAAAATATTACATTTTTTCTAATTAATAATGTATATAATATAATTGCCTAATGTGACAGCTGTTGAGTTGGTAGATTTGCAAGAGGGATCTGAATTTTAATAGGGATGACTTATCACATGTTGAAGTAAGTGAAATACAATGCACTGATAGTTAAAAGAGGCATTTTACCTCAGTGAGATCAGAGTCTAAACGTTATCTATTTATTCTAGGGTTTCGTTACTCAACTGACAAAGTTATGCTTTAATCTCATGCTGCCGTTACCTTTTCTCTTTGTTGTATGCTCACTTCTTATACTCTTATTTTTCTGAACGAAAATGGGAGATTAGATCCCAAACCATCAGAGAAGAAATGGCTAATGGAGTGAGCATAAATTGGATTACTAGAAGATTCTACTATCCTTTATCATTAATTTTCTGTGATTCATAGAAATCATGCCTTTACTTTCATGAATGTCTTTATTATTTTTGCCTTCTGTTATTGTTGCAACAGACAGAAATTTCATTAAAATGAAATTCTGGATGACTTCAAGCTGTTATAGGAGTATTGTTCCCAGATGACTATGACTCATCCTACATACATATAAAGAGTTAGGTGGCCTTTCAAGATCAGCTGATTGTGACAGTGAGACACTGTTCGGGACTCTGATTGGGTAATGAGAAAATGTTTATGCCAATTTCTTGCTACATTGGAAGAGTGCAAAGACAATAATCCATAGAAGTATAGTGAGGTATTTTATACTGAATAAAAGTTTAGACGCATTAGCCTACATATATATTGTGGCAAATGATTGGCAGTCATTCCCCACGGTTGCACATAGTTGCACAATTCTTTTTCCTATCAGTTATTTTTGAGGAAAGGAAAATTACTCCAGAAAGTGTTTCAAATGGAGTGTGATGTTCTTGTATTTACAGCATTTAATAAGGAGGCCACAGGCCATGTGAATTGCTGTTTATTATTTTACACTCATCTCTTTAGGGGTCTGCTGTTGACATGACTATACAAGAACAGTCAGTGTAACAAAGCATTGTTTCGCACCACTCTTTTCAATAAGGCATCTCTCAGAAGATTGGATTACAATGTCTATGTTTCCCAACCAACACATTATGTTTTTGTGAAATTTGTATGAAACAGTTCTGGAAGTGGCACTTCAGGAGACTGGTGCTGAGCTATACTTTGACATGCACACAGAGACTCTGGGAAATCATTTAAAAACTTATCATAATAATGGATGGCCAAAGCAGTACACTTTTTAGTAGAACAGTTTCTGAAATTGCTCAGTCATGCAGCTATCCAGATTGTGCTGCTGTCACTGCTTATTATAATAAATTGAGCTATTCCCTGGCTGGGAGCTCCTAGTTCCCTCTCTTTAGCAGTGGACTTGATCTTCAACTCCCGTCTTCCTCAACCTGATGCCCTCCAGCTAAGTTGCCCTACATCTTCCAGAATCCTTGATGAGCATTAGCACTAGCAATGCTGTATTCCTCAGTATTTTAATCCAAGACATCTGAAATGCATCAAATTAGGGAGCACTCATCTGTTTTATGCTAAAATGTTCAGTACAGGTGCCACACTTAAGACTGATCTGTGTGAAGCAGAGCTAGACACAATTCAAATATAGCAACTGGGATGAATTAAAAAATGCCAATGAATACATTGTAATTACTTTTTAATGCTTCTTAATTATTTTGGCGTTGAGAGTGAAAAATGATAGGAAATTCCCAATACGTATCCTAAAACTCAGTATTCATCCACATGCTGATGCTGTGCTTTGCTAATGGTCATAGGTGTCATTTAAATCTTGTTTTGATTGTTTGTACTGCTCTCTTTTACATGAGAATATTTCCATTCCATGCTGTGTTTTTAAAACATATACTTGCAGAAAAAAATCTATGTTGGGAGAGGTTTTATACTTTGTGGCCAAAAGAATTCATAATAAATATAACATACAGGTCGACTTACAACCACAATGGAGCCCAAAATTTCTGTTGCTAAGTGAGACATTGGTCAAAATGTGAGTTTTGTCCCATTTTATGACCTTTCTTGCCACTGTTGTTGTGAATCACTGCAGTCATTATATTAGTTATATGGTTATTAAGTGAATCTGGCTTCCCTATTGATTATGCTTGTTAGATGATCGTAAAATTGATTATGCTTGTTAGATGATCGTAGATGATTGTAGTGTCTTGGGCTCATCACATGAGCCCAAGACACTACAATAATCAAAAATACGAGTCAGTTGTCAAGCATCTGAACTTAGATCATGTGACCATGGGGATGCTGCAATGGTCATAAGTATGAAAAATGATCTTAAGTCACTTTTTTCAGAGTCATTGTAACTTTGAACAGTCACTAAACAAACTGTTGTAAATCAAGGACTACATGTACTTCATTTTGAGTCATTATAATATATATCAAACTTGCGGTGTCATGTTGCTGTCATGTGATGTTTCGTGACTTTTCCCCATTTGCAGAGCTGAGGTAGGCGTGGCCTGTACGTGTCACATCTGGCCCTTTTAACAGCCCTGATATATGGTGAGATCTTACCAGGTGTTTCAATCTGTTACATCAAAATAAAAATTTAAATCCAAGTGGTACAGAATCACATATCACAAACCCTACCAGATATGATACGTTACCTAATCCCATCTGGAAAGGTTGTTTGCCAGTCCTTGTTGATGATTAATAAAACCATCCACTTGATTTCTTTAACCTCTAGTAACATCAAGGCTTGACTGCTCTGAAAGAGAAAACAATATTTTGAAGCAAATCCAGTTGAAATTGGAGTAAATCCAATTGAAATGGCCACTTTTGAAATTATAGCCTAATAAAAAATTATTTTTGCTGCATTTTTAAAACCATCATCTTAAACACAATAAAAAGAATCGCTTTTTTTTAGCTACAGTGCTTTTCTAAAAGTTAGAAACACATGTTTTTGCAAAGATTAACTTGAAACACATAAGCATACATGGATGTTATGTTATATTTAGGAGGAAAAAGTATTAACAATACAGCCGGCTGTTAACACAAACTCATCCAAAAGCAATGAGCGAAACAAACCTAGTGAACAATGAGCCTTTCTGAAAGAAAATGCAGCTAGCAAAAAACCAAAACCCTTTAAACTTCTTTATGCAAAGGTTTAACTGAAGCGATGTAACTGAATACATACATACATTCATAGTAACTTTAGACATGTGAGCACGTCCTGCAAGGCACGGTCACTTAGGTGCCTAGTAACTGCTCTAGGTATGCATAAAGCATACTTTGCAAGGGTAAACATCAGTCTTTAGTAAAGGGGACATTGATTACATGTCCTAGCCAGAGGCCTTTTTTTTCAAGGACCCTGGAAGCTGATTTATTTGATGTAAAATTGATCTTTGAGCCTACAAAGTGAAAGGTTAGGAGAGAATGCAGATAATGGAGTTATACTCCCATATTATTGTAGGTTTTACAGATTTTTTTAAAAAAAATAAAGATTAAGAATGTCAGGTTAGTTCCAAACTTAACACCCTGTTTTTATTTTATTTTTCATTATTTTTTAGAAACTGTGAGGTCTCAAGGTGTTAATATGACAAAGATTCTGAAATCTTAAAAGTCCATTATTGCTTGATGCATTGTCTATGTGGCAAAAAAAAAATTGGTATCTATTCCTGCAACAGAACTCATTAAAAGGTCTTTTTTTTGTAGAATTTCTGGATCACAAGACCCTTTGAATCCTTAGTATGGTAGCGTTGGAAGTGATCTTACAGGTTTTCTAGGTCAACTTTCTGTCCAATGCAGGAATACTCTTGGACAAACAGCTGTCCAACCTTTCTTTGAAAACCTCTCATCTGGTGATGGAACACCCAAATGTCCATGGGGCAAGCTGTTCTTCTGCTCAATAGTATTCATGGATAGGAATTTGCTTCAATTTTGAATTTGTATTAATCTGTTTAAGGTTTTGCCCATTGGTTCTTGTCCTACTCTTGGGCACGACAGAGAATCAATCCATATCCTCTTCCCATACAGTCCTTTAAGAATTGGAAGACTCCTATTACGTCTACACTTTTAGCCTTCTCATCTTTAGATTTAGCATATCTAGTTTTTTAAATCATTGTTCAGAGAAACTAAGATCCTTATCTTTATTACTCCTCTCTGTACTCTCCCTCAGCATCCTTCTTGTATTGTGGCAACAAAAAGTGACTACGGTATTCCAGGTCCACTCTGACCAATGGACAATAGAGCAGGACTATCACTTCCCAAGATTTATTGATGCTGCCCAGGACCATAATAGCTCTTTTGGCAGCTGTACTATACTGCTGGATCATCTGCATCTGGCATGCAGATCTTTCTTACAAGTACTATTCAAAAGTACAATAAGCCAAGTATTACCCATTATCCACTTGTACACTGATTTTTCCTACTCAGGTGCAGAAGCTTTCATTTCTCATCACTGAACAGCAATTACATTTCACATGAAGAACCTTTGTTGAAGCAGCAATCTTCATACGTTGCACTGAGGTGCACACTAATCCACTCTTAGTAATATTCAACTTTGAGGCCAAATTGCTTGTTAGCCGGAAAAGGCTAACATGTCAAATGGTTACTATTGCCAACCACAAGATGTTAACATTATTGCATTGAATTTCATAATAAAATATCTTTGCATGTAAACAAAATGTTTTGTTTAAAATGTGTATTTTATTTTGCTAACCCTGTTTAACTGGATAAAACAAATGGATATAATTTAATCAAGCAAAACAAGATATTATCCAAATTAGCATAACAGTAAAGACGGAACAGTAAAGAAGGACGCTTATTGACACTAAGATGGTGATTTTATCCCCAGCGCTGCGTAACGGAGTGAGCTCCTGTTACTTGCCCAGCTTCTGCCAACCTAGCAGTTTGAAAGCATGTAAAAATGCAAGTAGAAAAATAGGAATCACCTTTGGTGGGAAGGTAATAATGTTCCGGGCCTATGATGTTTAGTCATGCCAGCTTCATGACCATGGAGATATCTTAGGACAGTGCTGGCTCTTCGACTTTGAAACAGAGATGAGTAGCCCACACTAAAGTCGGGAATGACTAACCTTTAAGGCATAGTAAGAATAAATATATTGAGAAGAAAGAAAACCTATGTACTTGCTTTCAATCCAGTGACAACCTCCGAAATGTTCTTTATATTCTTAGTCTTTGAGAGTATTTTCTGGATATTTTTCCCTCTCAAATTTGTTAGGAATTGTGAGTACCAAGCCAAGTCCCCAGAGACATCCAGAAATAAACAGGCAGTGGTTTGAGTCAAGCAAACATGAAAAGTAGGTTTTGACTGTAATAGTCAGACCCTTTGGTGTAAAACAGGCAACCTTGGCCTCCTAACCCAAATGACATGTTTTCTGCAGCAAACAATCTGACCATCTCCCACTGAGCCTGACTATAGTAGTGTTGCCATAAAATTGACAGTCAAACCTAACACCAAACCTTTCAATTTTTCGAAGGCATACAACTCCAAAAGACATTTTAAAAATACAATTAATTGCTCAGGCTTGTCTGTTTCAAAGCATATTGTACCGTTTCAAAAGGGGTGTTAGGTAGCATTTGTTAAAAATATGCTGTGAGGAAAGGCAAATAGCTATTCAAGTTAAGAAGAAAGACTATATAATGCGAGGAAGATCTTGCTAATCCAATCCTTTCAATAAGCTTACAAATGGAATTTGTTCCCAGCGTTTATTCTGACTGAAGCACTTCTTTCAAAAAGGAACAGTAAAGAAGGACACTCATTTGGTTCACTTAAATTTAAGTCCCCTTGGCTCATTACAGTTTACAGGTCTACTTTAAGGCTTCTGTCACTATAGATAGATAAATATTATTTATTTCATAATAATAATATTTATTAGTCAGATAAAATAGAACATATATAAATTCTATAGTAGTCCTTTGGATTAGAAGAAGACACACTATTGTGCAATTCATCTGGGGATAGGGAGTGATTCTGCAGTCCGAGTCTCAGAATGCAGAATCTAGCATAATCTGGGCACTGGAAGTCCATTGCTGTAGCAAGTGTGGTTGTTATTCTGTGATACCATAGACAGTTTATATCTATCATCTGGGTTTTGAAAATGAGGGACTCAATGCTGATGGAATGCGGCTGCAGCCTGTGTAATGACATCTTTAAATTGTGTCCCCTTTTCAAAGCAGATCCCTACAAGTGGTAAATTACCAGAGAGTTAAGTATATCTTGTAAACCTTGTACAATGGACATGGTCTGGATCTTGTAGTCTGCTGATGTTGAATGATTTTCCAATAGTATTTGGTTGCTTATGATGTATAAAGGGTACGTTTAAGTTGAGGACTGAGTGGACCACAGGCTTCTGTTGTGCACTTCATCTTCACCTAGAAGTCATCTGTAAATGTAAACTAAGTACAGAGAAAATCATCTACACAATGATCAGAAATTCCTGAATATGTATGTATGTATGTATGTATGTATGTATGTATGTATGTATGTATGTTGTGGCCCAGCAGGAGTTGTTGGAGCTGTCGACAGAGCCGGCTATGAGCCGGATCTGGAAGATGTAGAAGACCCTGGGCAGGGTTCAGACTCCCAGCAGGGACCAGAGAGGCTGGTTGGCCACCAGGAGGGCACCTGAGGCATGGAGCAGTGGTGAAGCTTGAAGGGAGTCTTTCCCTGACATCAGGCACTGGAGCAGTGGTGAAGATCGATGGGAGTCTTTCCCTGACATCAGGCACTGGAGCAGTGGTGAAGATCGAAGGGAGTTTGTCCTTGACACCAGGCAGAGAAAAGTGGAGAAGTGAAGGCAGCAGTTATGGAGACAGACTCATAGGAGATAATCAGGCCCAGGTGGTTGTGATTTGGCTCCTCCCAAGAGAGTATATAAGAAGATACTTTGGGAGGAGACTTTTTGCAGGACACAACCGTTTATACTAAGCTGGAGAAGCTCTTGTGTGTATCTCTTATCTGTGGAAGTCTGGGTCGCTGCCAACATCTTGTCTGTGAGTAATTACTGTGAATAAAGCATGGCTTACAGTAAGCTTGTGTCGGCGTTACTCACCAAACGGAGTGGGGTCAGAACACACACACACACACACAAACACATTCTATAATTTTTCTATATAATTTTTTCTTTAATTTTTGCTTAGAACCAGATTTATATGCATTCCATGTTACTTGTTGACATTGTAGGAAAAGGGTGTCTACTGTCTTAATCAATAGTAGCAAAAGAAAATTAGAAAGAACCTGATAACAATTTGGTATAAATGTTACAAAATAGCATAAACTTTCAAGAACATCACTGGAGAAATGGAATGGCTAAGTTGGTTTAGAATTTAAGATGGGAATGAAAACCCTGCAAAAATCAAATTCAGCAATGATCCATATTTCATATATTTAATAGAATGCTGAAAAGTGCCACTACTGTCCTCTTAAAGTAACATTAAAACAGGCATCTGTCAAATAAAGATGCTTGGAATTGTTTGCAGTTGCACTCCTGTTATGTAGGTTTTTTAGGCTGAGTTATCCATAAAAATAAAATAATATTTGGCAGTAGTTCAGGCAGATTGAGTTCTAATTAACTGGATTATAAAAATAAGAGAAGGATAGTGCAATCAAACTTGCAAATTCTATTGTTATAGCCATTTCCAATGAAACTATTTTTTAGTTTTCATGTGGAGTTTATTTCTTGATCTGGTGTACCTGGTAGAACTGACATCAATTGAGACACAACTGGCTTGGTGGTCTGGGAGTTTGCTAATCCAGAGGAAGTAAACAAGCCACTAAATTCTGTAAGCATGAGCCAGCTGTATATTGCAATAGCAGTAGCACTTCGACTTATATACTGCTTCATAGTGCTTTACAGCCCTCTCGAATTGGTCTACAGAGTGAGTATATTGCCCCTAACAACCTCATTTTTGTCCTGTCTAATATTCTTGTGAAGGTATTGGTTGGCAACAGCCGGGAGGCAGCGAGGTTGGGACCAACCTATTTGCCTGTTCTCCGAACTATTCAAAATTTCTGCTACAGGTTCTCCAGAACCTGTCAGAACTGGCTGACTACCACCTCTGATTAAAGGCTCTGAAGGAAATGGATTATCTTAATTCTTTTCAGTCAAGTTTCACACCAGGAATTATGTCTTCATGGAGGTACATGCAGTATTGTTACTTCAGGGTTGAAAGTATTGTTACTGCTCAGTTTAGCTTCAGAAAACTATGTTTTGGTTTGTACATGTAATCCTAATTTACATCATCTTAATCTAAAATTCTAATGAAACAAATGGAAGGACCTTTATTGTTTGAGTGTATACTTATTCATTACAAAACAACATAAGGTATCAAAATGTTCAGCATTGGACAAGAACTTTAATTTTTATTAAACTTTTCACTTTTTAAATGAAGAATTATACCTTTTTCATAAGTAGTAGAATGATAATTAATGGGAAGCCAAATACTCCCCCAAATTATACCATCTGGTATAATTAGTCAGTTTGAAGGATAGTTAATGAAGTATATTATGCACAATTAAATGTGTGCATATATATGTATGTATGTATGTATGTATGTATGTATGTTCATGTACATGTATTATGTATATGTATGTATAATATATGCATAGATTGGTCCATAAGAAGCAATGTATTTTTTCTTTCTATTCCCTGTCCTTTCTCTTGAAACATTTTCATCCTCAGCTAGTTTTATGTTTGCTGACATCTTGGAAAACAAATGCACAGAAGAATGAGTTTTCTAAATGTCATGAAGGAGTTTGATAAGTGACATTAGGGAGCATTAAAAACAAGCCATATCAAGCTCCAACTGGATTTGAGGTCTTTCTATGCATGCAAAACATATACTGGTGGAGGAAAATCCTTATTAAAATTCAGCTATTCAAGTCCATTTGAATGTGGAGGTTCTCAGCCATGCATCAACTATGACAGATGCCCCCATTTCCTGAAATCCATTCTTTTACATACACTCATTAGGGGTGTCTGAAGAATTCATCTTAATCTGTTTGTCCACCGAGAGAAATGAACAGTTGTTAACTTTTCCTTGCAGATATTTTTGTAGCTTTCCTCTTAGCTAACTGTCAGGGAAAAAAAACTTAACATCTAACTTATGTAATTTTATAGAAGCTCTAGCTATCATTACATCAGTATTATTTTGCAACCGTCCCAAAGGGGTTGACTGTTTACAAAGAAAACTTTGAATGCAGCACTCAGCAACCGACTAAAATGCATTTCACCTGATACACCCCTCCACACATACAAATTACATGTGCTCTTTCAAAACTATTTATTTTAAGCATTTGTGAATTATACTGGCTCCTACTAGGGCATTTCTTACTCATATCTTTACCAGATTCTCTTCCCAACTCCTGGGAAGAGTCACTTCACTAATATAGAATGTTATACCTCTTACACCAGTGGTAGTCAACCTGGTCCCTACCGCCCAGTAGTGGGCGTTCCAGCTTTCATGGTGGGCGGTAGGGGTTTGCTGTAACTCTGCTTTATAAATTTTATAAAGTAAAGTTACTTCCCTACTTTATAAATCACCATTTCTGTGGACCCGGAGGGCGGTTAGAACATTTTACTACTAACAGAGATACAAAAGTGGGCAGTAGGTATAAAAAGGTTGACTACCTCTGTCTTACAGTCTTCCTTGAATAAATTCTTTTTGTAATTTCTCAAAAAAAAAAGTGGCAACCACTTGATCTTGGCAAAATGGTAAACATGAAGTTTTTGTTATGTACCTCAAAGTTAGAGAACTAGAAGAATATTGAAAGGCACAAAAAGAAAAGCACAATAAAACAAAAGAAATGAATGATTTCTAATTTCAGCCCACTGCTCTTTAATCTGAATTGATTCTTTTCACATAGGCTATAATGAGGTTTCTGTGGGTGGCATTCTTCTTTTCTTACTTTGCTTTTGGTCATTCCTAAGGTACAGATGAACAAATACCAAAAGCAAAAACAGTAAAGATTTCTTCCTTCTTTTCTTAAAAGTGTATCTGAGATGGGGACTTTCTTGATCCTTTTTTGATTTCTCAGAGTTTTACCCAGGTTTGCTTTCAGTGCATGTATAGTACCTTTTTGAATATGATTATGTCAGTGAATTTCTATGGCTTCTTTACTTTCTGGGAATAAAAAGAAAACACAAAAATATGATTGAATTATATAGCAACTTATTCTCTTAGAGTTGTGAAACATACAACCATAAATTATGCTGTTAGAAAATGGGAATGGCATTCCATTCCCACCAACATTTTTTCAAGACCAAAAATAGCCACCAGAAAAATTGAGATAGTATTCCAATTCCTTTTCAAAAGCTAGCCTTCTCAAATGCTTCCTGGAATAACAAAAGGATCATGTGATGCTGTTGTAATTTTTTCCTAGTGTGTATAACATACAAGTAGAATGGCTCCAATCTCATGGTTGTGGAGCTTTACTGACAGGCAACAGAGTTTACTTCTCTATCCTGTTCCTTCCCCAGGTTTTTTCATAACCCAGTTTTTTAAAGATAGTGTTAGACCTTCTCCAAAAAATGCCGTATTATTTGGAGTATAAGACATATTTTTCCTCCCCTAAAAGAGGGTGAAAATTTGGGTGCATCTTATACACTGAATGTAGCCCTGCCCGCCCTCCAACCCCCACCCTTTGGCCTTTGCCACCCAGCAATTTGCCTCCTTGCAGCAAACAATAAACAGCCTGTTTCAGTTTCAGCTTCACCTTCAGCACAACCTGATTAGCACAAGCAGCTGATTGTCGGTTGGATCAGCCAACTGACCATCAGCTGCTTCAGGCTGCATTGCCATTTCCTATTGCTGCCTCCACACACCCCATTTTCTGCCTAGTTTGATCCCTGTTGCCCGGAACGGGTATAAAATGAGGCACATAGAAGCCGAAAACAGAGCTTGCAGATGCTGAAAATAAGATGCAGAGGCAGCAATAGGTTATGGCAGTCTCTGCAGCCTGAAATAGAGGATCGTCGGGAGGCCCAAAACTGAAAATTGGAACTGGAACTTGCTGTTTGCTGCAAGGAGGCAAATTGCTGGGAGGCAGATTTTTTTTTCTTGTTTTGTTCCCCAAAAGCTAAGTGTCTCTTATACTTTGGAGCATCTTATACTCCAAAAAATATGGTAATTTTTCTTTAGTCTTACTCCTATTCCCAAGAGTTAGTCTGTCTACTAAGGTCTTGATCTTACTCAGATCTTTGGAGCCCTATCATGGTTTCCCACCTGACCAGGCTCTGCTTACTTATCACTCAGGATGTGTTGTCAACCCTGGCAACACATCAGGAGTGGGTTTCTGCTGGCATTACTGCCAGTTCGGTGCACACATGATTTGGCAGTTGCCTGTAAAGAAGTCTGTGCATGCGCAGAACATCAAAAATGTCAAAAAACCATATCGCAGCAACCGGGGAACCAGCGTACCCTACTGGTTTGGTGACCCAGTTGCAATTTTCACTGCCAGTTTGCCTGAACCGGTGTGAACCGGTACAACCCACCTCTGCAACACATTGACTTTTATAATTGGGGTAATTTACAGCCACTTGCTACTGACCTTGACTGCAAGGTATGTGCTGTTAGTCTCTGTTTCTCAGTATGGTCTAGTCACCGGACAGCTGCTTCCTGACTGTCAAGGCATCTGCTGCTAGATTCTGCTGTTGGTGATACTGTCTATCAAAACAGTTCCTACTGTCTGCTTTTATTTTTCAAGTTTCCAAAACCTTCAAGCTGCCACATCTTCAAGCATAGGGAGAGTTCAGGAAGTCTTGCAAAGGAGGACAGAGCACTATGCTGGGCCAGCAAGCAGGTAAATGGATAAATCTGTGCTACAATTATAGTTCATCTTGAATAGTATGAGTAGATGTCTCCACCACCTTGTTTATATGCAAATATAATTGGTCTAGTGATTTTTCTATGGATACAAAAGATTCTGTGGAAAAAAATATATAATTCCAGACTATAAGAAATTTTGCCAAAACAAAAGGTAAAACAATATAGAAGTATGAAGGCCTACATATTTCTTGTTTGAGAATTGCAGCTCCCCATCCTCTTTGATGATTAATTCTAATATATCTGAAACTTTTCATATTAGACTAAAAATTCATAATGTCACTTCCATCAGAAACATTTCATTCTAAAGGCTCTGCAGAGACTTCTCCTTTGCTTTAAAGCCAAATACTTTATAGCCTTTACCATTTATCACCAGTAAAATTACACTGCAATTTCTTTCTATTTGAAGTGATCATATTCCATCACAGCCTTTGCCATTTCATTTGGGAAAGCTATGGGGAAACCTAGCTTCTCTTCAGGGCCATTCAAAATGACTGTGACATTTCAAGCTTGTTCAGAAGATATCTTACCAGTTCCAAATGAAGTGACTCTGTGTCTAAAGACCAAGATTAAGGGATGCTATTATTTTCATTCACCAATACTTCTTTCTGGCCTTAGCCTTTTCATTATAACGTGGCTTTAGATTTTAAAAAAGAATAGCTAGTGTTGGCATTTGTAGGAAATGTAAATGTTATTCTAATTAATTTGATTTCAATCCAGAATTTAATATTCAGCTTGGTTTGTACAAGACAAACTTTCCTTTGGTATCTTTGTAGTTTAGCAAATAGTCATAAATAAATTATTAAATTTAGTTGAAACAATATCCAACTACTGTTGAAATAGCCAATAAATGTTTTAATCATATTTTTCAATGTATTTCCTTTCCTCTGTTGTAACTCTTTCAGGTACATTTGATATTGAAGATTAGTTTCAGACCAGTAGATACAGATGGAGTGAAACTTGATCCACTACTTCCTCCATCAATTTTGTACCTCCAACACATTATAGAAAGCTTCAGTATACTCAGTAAAATTGTATCTCCAAAGCCAGAATGTTAATTATTTCCTCAAATAAAAAAGCCATTAGCCCTGCCAGCTCTAGTACATTACAACTGATTTGATGGCCAATCTCAATTTTTCAAACATTGCTCAGCGACTGATTTTTCAACTCATAGCACACTAAGCTTACATTTATTTAAATTTTCTTAAATTAGTTATTCCTTATACACATTGTCTTCCATTGCAATTAGATTTGGAATATACCATTATATTTCTAATGAGGTAACTAGGATCTCTACAAATCACCTCAGTCATACAGTAATGTCTTATCTGGAATTCTAGCTTCGAGATTGAATTAGCAGGGAGTACTATAAGAAACTGTTGAATTCTCTTTTATACATAGTAGAAACAAAATGAAAACAAATTATTTTACTTGAGGGTGAATTATGTGAGGTTTTGGTACATTTTCACCAATGTGGATGAGCCCTCAAAACACACTCAGCCATTGGTCAGCCAGAACAAGCAATGATTTACAGCTATTTTGGAACTGTAACATGATAGATAGACTACCAACTTTTAGTAACCACATACAATAGATAGAGCTTTTCCAGGATGATCTGTGTCTTACCTGACCCTTCAGGCTCTTCCATTGGTGGTCATGAATACAGCATCCTATATTGCAGCATTGTTATAGAAAAAAATAAGGTAACCTGATTGGTGTTATTCAGTGATTTAAACATCTATTATAAAAAATGTTAGAAGTGTTGAGAGATTGGTTACGTTTTTCCATTTCAGAAAAAGTTTGAAAATAGATTAAGAATAAGTTTAAAAAAAAACCTAAAGCAGCACTTAAATCTGAGGATTAGCATCCTTTCATTTCTTCTATTTACTTTTGCCAAATATTTTTTGAGATATTTCATTTCTTGAGATAGGAGCTAGTTCATTTTCTTCCTTTGTATGTCTGCTCACCAATATAATGCTGCTGCTGTTGTAGTAGTGTGTTCCATGTTACTCTGCTAACTTTTCCCTTTTAATTAAATAGTTTTTACAATGATAGCTTTCTCTGTGGATGTTCACATAGAAAGGAATAAGTTTAATAATTGAGTAGGGTTGGCCCATGCATTCCAAGCCACAGCCTTGCCGGTATTATCCTGTCATTATCTGCCATTCTTTCTTTCAGAGCAGACATATTGGTGCAATATTTGACCAAGAATAGTGCTGGTCTCCCTGCTGAAAAGCTCTGACATTCCTTTCTCCCTGGATCTCAACAGACCAAGTAGTGCCTTTAATTGTGGACAAGTAAACATTTGTCTGATGGCTTGAGAATTTTGTAACTGAAATGAAACAGAAGCTGTCACCACAGGTGGGTTAACAGCTGCTGCCAAGTATCTCTTCATCTTTCAATCTTACAGAAATGCCACATAGGAAAGAGGATAATTTTCCAAGTCACAGATGCTGGTGAAACAGTAGGGAAAATGAAATGTTTTAAATGAAACTAAATTACTAATAATATGCATTAAATGCAGTGATAAAGTAGTATTCTTCCTGTAAAACACACTTATCTTCCCATCTGCCCCAGTAATGGGCACCTACTGCTGCCTTTTCGTATTAAGGAAATGCTTATTAATTATTTAAAAAACCACATCAACTTATAAATCATCCATCTCCCCTCCAAACAAATGCAGATCTTTGCTTCTACTATTCCATAGACTTGCTCAGACTGAAACAAAAACAAACAAAAAACATCAGGAAAACAATTAGAGAATGCAGTAAATCTGCCAATGGTTGTTTTGCAGGCTTTGATATTAGCTTTATTTTTTTTCCAATGCAGTTCATATTTATAGAGTAGACATTTAAATTTTATTTCTCATAATGAATGCATTTCAGTCCATTGCTTTATTTTGCTATTGGCTGTTTGCAAGCTTTTGAAACTGCCCCATGAAAGAACAAATGTAAATAGAGGGATAGAATCAAGATCACGTGAAGTGTTAATACCACTTTATAGTGCCTTGGTAAGGCCCAGAGGTGGGTTCCTACCACTTCGCACCAGTTCGGTAGAACCGGTTCGTCAAATCTACCGAACTGGTTAGAAGAGGTTCCACCAGTGGACCCGGAAAGCAAGCCACACCTACAGAAGAGTTTCCAAAAAATTTTCAAACCCACCACTGGTAAGGCCACACTTGGAATATTGCATTCAGTTCTGGTCGCCACGATGTAGAAAAGATGTGGAGACTCTGGAAGGAGTGCAGAGAAGAGCAACAAAGATGATTAGGGGACTGGAGAGTAAAACATATGAAGAACGGTTGCAGGAACTGCGTATGTCTAGTTTAAGAGAAAGAAGAACTAGGGGAGACATGATAGCAGTGTTCCAATATCTCAGGGGTTGCCACAAAGAAGAGGGTATCAAACTATTCTCCAAGGCACCTGAGGGTAGAACAAGAAGCAATGGGTGGAAACTATTCAAGGAGGGAAGCAACTTAGAACTGAGGAGAAATTTCCTGACAGTTATAACAATTAATTAGTGGGACAGCTTGCCTCCAGAAGTTGTGAATGCCCCAACACTGGAAGTATTTAAGAAGATGTTGGATAACCATCTATCTGAAACGGTATAGGGTTTCCTGCCTAGGCAGGGGGTTGAACTAGATGACCTCCAAGGTCCCTTTCAACTCTGCTATTGTATTGTAGTCCTTCTTCTACAGCAATGTGTGCTTCTAATGTCAGCAACTTTCAAATCAGTGGGAACATCATTACATATATTTCACTTATTTTTAACTAGTTACCAAGAAATAAAAATTCACATAGGCCACAAGTGAGCTCTATTTTCCCATTTTAACTGTTACATTCAAATTATTAATCTCCCATAAACTAATTAGAATGCCATGAAAGTGGACCAAAAGTTTAAATTCCCCTGAACAACAGTTGTTGCAACATTGAACAGCTATACATGATAACCAGCTGTCTCTACATTTAATCATACAGTTCAGTTATTGCATTTATTCCTGTAAAGATTGGATATATCCAATTTTAAAAAGTTATTCTGCAAGATTTTTTTTTCTTATCACACCTATCATTCTCTCAAACCCTTGTACCAGGCAATTACTTTTCATGAGAAAGTACTTCTGCTTTATTTTAGCTAATCTCATTTTTAGCTTCTATTTTTATCTGACGTGTTCCTCTTGTCTGACTATCTTTAATCTCTTACACACAGATTCTGATATTTTATATTGATATCATGATACCTGCCCACGTATATTCTAGAAAGTAGAATAATATTTGTAGATATTATGATTCTAAGTAAAAATATGTAAAAATGTACCCTATTAGTAAGCATGGAAGGATCTTAAAATTCATTCATGCAAAGCTTTCAGTATTCATATTATTCATTTCTTCTCATCAGTCGCCCCCTTTTTGCCCTGTCTCTTTCAGTCAATCAATCAGCTCATCCCATTTTCCTCTGAAAGTCCTTAAACAGAACATTTCTTTCTTTAAAACATGGTCACATAATTTTTTTGAGCAAAGGGATGGATACGCCTTTGGGGACAACGGGTCTAATTTGGCCACCAAGGAAAGTAACCTTATCCTGAGCGAAACATGGATGCTTCCAAAGCCTCTTAATCTCAATCACAAATACAACTTCATTTAAAATCAATGCCAATAAATACCATATGTAGCTTTTCGTACAATTTGGGGTCTTACTGAAGACCAGTGCTTAGAGCAGAGATGGCTAACTTTTTATGTCACCATGTGCCGACCTGCCTGACAGAAATGGCATAAAGTTCTGGTTTCTAGCACAGAAGCACCCTGATGTACAGCTGGCCATCACGCATGTGTGAGCTGTAAACCCATAAGTTCGGGTACTGGAACACACATGCACACCGGAATGCTGCTCTTCCAGGTTCCAGCACTCCCACATGTGCGAAGGCCAGCTGACCAGAGTGTGTGTGTACAGGAATGTGGAAGAGGAGCCAGTGAGGTACCACAGGCTTAGAGCATAAAACTGAGAAGACTGGGAGGAACATGAAATGTTTGGGTGTTTCACATTAAGCCCCTAGACCTGTGCTTCAAAAATTTCTTATTTTTAGCATATTGATTGATTGATTATGTCCTGTTAATCCAATGTTCACTATTAATGATCATATAGATGTTGCCTATGATGATCTGGCCCTATCCTAGTGCTTCACATCTTCCAACAGTATACCTATTACAGGTAGTCCTCAATTTACAACCACAATTGAGCCCAACTTTTCCATTGTTAAGCAAAACAGATGTTAAGTGAATTATGGCCCATTTAACAATTTTTCTTTCCACAGTTGTTAAGTGAATCACTGCAGTTGTTAACTTAGTAACATGGCTGTAAAGTGAATCTGGCTTCCCCATTGACTTTTCTTATTAGAAGTTCTCAATCCAGGGACACTGCAACCGTCATTAATATGAGCCAGTTGCCAAGCCCCTCAATTTCCATCCAGTGACCAGGGGACGCTGCAATAGCCATAAGTGTGAAAAATGTTCTTAAGTCACTTTTCCAGTGCTGTTGTAACAAAGGTTGTAAATTGAGGACTATCTATCTATCTATCTATCTATCTATCTATCTATCTATCTATCTATCTATCTATCTATCATCTATCTATCTATCTATCTATCTATCTATCTATCTATCTATTTATTAGACTTATATACCGCTTCATAGGGCTTTCAGCCCTCTCTAAGCGGTTTACAAATTTTTAGCAAATTGAGTAAGCAACTTGCCCCCACAGTCCGGGTCCTCATTTCACCCACCTCGGAAGGATGGAAGGCTGAGTCGACCTTGAGCCGGTGAGATTTGAACCGCTGAGCTACAGATCACAGTCAGCTAAAGTGGCCTGCAGTACTGCACCCTAACTACTGTGCTACCTCGGCTCTATATCTGTATCACTCTTCTCTTAAATTTAGCATATTCTAGGAGAAATGCTTACCTTCCCTCTTTTTCCACTAGTTGGGAAATTGGTGTTTAAATAGACTTACTAGTCTGTTTTAAATGCAGGAGAAAGAACTTTTAAATGGAATGACCAGAGAGTGAGCTTTGCATTTTGTTTGAAATTTGGCAGAAAGGAATGAAAAAGGTCAAGGTTGCAAGCCTTTATACAACAACATCTTACTTTGTTGTTGACTAGTTATCTGGTTGCTTTATTTTTTATTAATTTGTTTTAGAAAAAGTCATTTTACAATGATTACATGATGATGCTGTATTGCAGGACCTCCTGAGCAGGATAACATATGCAGATCTACGCTACAAAAATCTATCTCAACAACTATATAGCGGCAAAAGGGAAAGCTCTAATCCCTTGCTAGTGTCTGAATTTTGAACCCCAGATATAATATTCCCACTTCTAAACAATGTAAGATCACATGCTAATTATATCCAAAAAAAGGAAGATTGGATTCATGATCCCCATGGATACATAGGCTTTTAGTTAAAACAAAATAAAAGGAAATGAGGATTATGAGCCGCAGAAAATAGTGACTTACCTCATCCAATCACATTCTTCTCATGATCTGAGTGTTCCTGATGAAAGACTCAAAATACACACAGAAACTCCAGTAAACAAGAGCAACGACTCTGGGAATCCTGGGTTAAAAACTTAGCTCATCTTTAGATAATACAGTTTTTAAAGCAAAATTCTCTAAATAAAGCCAGCTGGTCCAGACAAAGGAAAATGCCTTTGCAGCTCAGTGACTTTAAAAGGGTTATATGATATATTATCAAGGACTTAGATGAGAAAGGATTTTCTCTTATGATGTGTGGCAGGATGAGCCCCTTTAATTAACATCTCAACTCTGTATGTGTCTGAACCAGTTCATATCCTAAGCTATTCTGAGACCAAAAAGCATGTGGCAGCATAGTTACAAGGTGATAGTAGCAGTAACTTGGTAGATGTTGTCATTTTGTGGGACCAAGAAAGTATGTATTCTCTGGCTCAGGCTCTATCCTCTGGACTAGCATTTTCCAGACATTCATATATAGCCAGCCTCTTGAGTTTGGCATGAGTGTTTGAAGCCCTATAAGTAAAATACTTTGATATAAAAGACATAAAAGACAATTATTGAATCTAGACAAAGCTAGCTGAACTTTGAAACCAGCAGGATTAAATGCTCATAGGATTTATGCTTTCAATGGTAAAGGTAAAGGTTCCCCTCACACATACGTGCTAGTTGTTCCCGAGTCTAGGGGGCGGTGCTCATCTCCATTTCAAAGCTGAAGACCCAGGGCTGTCCAAAGACATATCCATGGTCATGTGGCTGGCATGATAAAATCCTGAAGGCGCACAGAACACTGTTATCTTGTCACCAAAGGTGATCCCAATTTTTTTACTTGTATTTTTACATCCTTTTAAAGTGCTAGGTTGGCAGAAGCTGACAAGTAATCAGAGCTCACTCCGTTACGTGGCACTAGGGATTAGAACCACTGAATTGCTGACCTTTCTGATCAACAAGCTCAGCATCTTAGCCCTGAGCCACCACGTCCCTTATTTTCAATGATATCTAATTAGAAATAACTTAGATTGACTATATTATTATACAGTTAAGAAAAAATATTGGACCTCATAGATTAGCTTGAAAGTATAATTGAAATTTGACCCATTCCACAATGAAAGAGACATACTATTTTCATAGATTAGTAGATACTTACTGCCCCTTTTTATATACTACAAAATTTGAGAGGATAAGAGATAGATATATCGTGTTTTTTGGAGTATAAGACACACCTTTTTCCCTCAAAAAAGAGGCTGAAAATCTGGGTGCGTCTTATACACTGAATACAGCATTTTTTGCCCCCCAAAACTCCACCCCCCTTCACCAAAATGGCTGTGCATAGCCTTTAGGAGCCTTGCAGAGTGCTCCTGGGGGTTGGGGAGGGTAGAAATGAGTGAAAAATGGGCAGTCTTTTGCTCAATTTTGCCCGTCCAGGCCCCAGGAGCACTCTATAAACCTCCTAAAGGTTATGCATGCCCTTTTTGGGGGACAAAAGGGCCCATATTCATGAAAAACCGACCGTCTTTTGCTCATCTTTGGGTCCCTCCATTCACCAGGAGCACTCTACAAGCCTCCTAAAGGCTATTCATGCCCTTTTTTAAAAAAAACCTGGGCCTGTTTTTGTGAAAAACTGGCCCATTTTTGTGAAAAATGGGCCATTTTGGGGAGGTCTGTAGAGTGCAATTTTTTTTTAATTTGCCTCTTCAAAACCTTGGTGCATCTTATACTCCAAAAATATAGTAAGTAACCAGTGGAAGGACTAGTCTCCAAGCTGATGCAATCTCCACGATTTTTTTTCAGTATGTAGAAGGGACTCCTCCGAACCTCTAAGCATGAGTCCAATAGACAGAATCCAACATATAGTTCATCTATTGAGAACAATATTATACATGACAACTTGGAAAATTAATAAAAAAAAGAACCAGAGGGGAAAAATAGCCATCAGAAATAACAGATAAACTGACAAAATGATGAGAAACTCTTTGGAATGAGAGAGATTCATTTCTGTGACTTTACTAGGTAATAAATCACAATCCTTCTATTTTGGCTCAGTCAGCCTGAAAACAAATGGCTTGTGGCAAATGCTTGTTCTTGGTGTATGATATTTACTATTTGTTATTTCAAAAAGTCACTGGAGAGGAAAGGACCAATCCTTTGATGACATTCTCTCCAGGCAATTGCCAGGATAAGTCTCAGCAGCCTCCTGTCACCACAAAAATGCTTGGCCTAGATCAAATGAAAGTTGGTGTTAAAGGAAGCCTGTTTACCAGACTTTATTAATCCACAGGAACAGGCAGACTAATATGTCTATATTATAAGGTAGACAATGCCTTTCAGAATCCAAACAAAGACATTCCTATTAAGAACCCAGACTCAGCTGTTTGCTAGGGAACAGAAGGTGTTAGCTGAGAATTTCAGTGCCTGCAAGGAAACCTATGGGGCCCTTTAAATTTCTATCCCCCCTCCCACCATCACATCACACTAAATACATAACACCCTTCTTTCTGTCCATCCTCTTAAGGGCTACCACTGCTGACATGCTGTGATCCAAGACTGATAAAAACATAGGCATGACCAAACTTACAAAAGAGTGGGGCTTTTTGCCTCAACGTTTAGCAAATCAGCATTTACTAAAAATAATTCTTGCCAACTGGGAAGGCTTCAAAATTGAAACCCAACCTGGTGTCCTGGCTATGATTCAAATGTAAAAGGCTTTTTAAAAGCAGCATTATTTCACGAAGGCCACATCACAACATATATAAAGAGAATTCAGCCTTTCATCATTTTTAAACATGTAATATATCGATAAGTTACAGCAACACAATAGGCCAAAGACCAGCTGTCTGGATTCTCGTTCTGATGGCAGAAAAAAAATCAGTAAGATTTCAGAATAGATGAAGCAGAATACTTATTATATCTGCTAAAAATTAATGGGGTCCTGGTTGACAGTGGGTTCAAATACACTACTATTCCAATGTGAATAACAACCAAACTTTCTACCTTCTGCATTGGCGCCAGCCATCTGAACCAAAGAGCATTCATCTTCCATTACTATGGTTTTTCTAAACCAGATTTTGCTGGTCTGTAATTCTCACATTCTTTTACCTATTCAATGCTGCAGCTGTTAGAATTTAGACTATAACATAGCCCCAAATTATATATTTAATTTTCATAACATCAGAATCTGCATGACAATATCTTTAGGCTGAAGCAAGCAATGCTCAAAATTGCATGGTTCTAAGTGGTGTTTTCATGAAATAATTAAATGACAGAAGGTGATGAAGCTATGGCCCAAAATCCCACTCCCTCATACATACATGGGACGGCAACATACTGTCAAAAAGATGATATCCATCATCTTGGTTCTTTTGGCGCCCCACCATGAACATTCCCTTAAAATCTTTTTTAATTGTCCTACTGCAAGTCACATTTCTTCCAACCATACTTGTGCCTTACATTTTTCTTATCCAATTAGATAACTTCACATTTTTCCTATTAAAATCATTTCAGCCACTGCTTAAGTATATTTAGATATTTTTAAATTTTCCTCTAAAATACTCGTACTTCCTCCATTTTTGTGTTCTCTGTATACATTATTTTATTTATAAAAGTTATTAGCTGTTCATCTTACCACACAATAATGTTGCGCGGCTTACAATATTGAAGATAAAACTGTATAAAACCTGATAATATATTGTAAAACCAATACTATAAAAATCAACCTAGCTAAAAGGATGGGTAGGGAAGGAGTATGATGAGAAGAGGTGGGGGGGGGGGTTGTTAATTATAACTGTTTTCTCAGATCTTTCATCTGAATCATAGATAAATAGATTGGATATGAAATGTCCACAATAGTGTTCTTGGCATTTCACTCAATATTTTCTCCAAACTGAAGTGAATCATTAATACAAACTCTTTGAGCATGATCATTCAGCCTGTGAGTCTATGTAAGACTAGTATCCTCTTGGTCAGAATTTACCATTTTGTTAAGGTCTATAGCATAAGGCATTTTGTCAAAGGCTGGCTGACTTCTACAACATTCCCCTGAACTACAAAGCTAATAGCTCTATCAAAGAGGGAAGCAAGGTTGGTCTGGCATGACCTATTTGGAATAAATGCATTCTGACTCCTGTTAATTTTAGCCTGGCTATCCAAATGCTCATAAACATGCTACCTGATAATCTTGTCCAGGAAAGATGTCAAGCAATACTCAACTGGCTAAAATTTCTGGGCAATCTTTGTTGGATCCAGAAACAAATGATCTTTCTAAACGATCTTTTAAATTTGGGGAAGACAATCTGGATGCATGGTTTTGGTCAATGTCTCCAGAGAAAGAAGAATTTGCTCTCCAACAATGTTTTACTAAGAGTGCATTCCATTTGCAGTGAAAGCTTAACTAAAGTTTCCATTTTTATATCATCTTTAGATTTAAATCATGGAAACTGCAGATCAATTTAAGATGATAATGGTACTGGTGCTGGTGCTTATGAAGATGATGATTATGCAATAAAAGACTGAATAGTTTTACATGCCTGGTAGTCAAATTGTAATAAAGATAGGAAACAAGTTCAACTCATGAATTTCTCTATAATTCTTATCTGTCTTAAAAATATTTAAAGCAAATTGTATGTGAGACTGAATCAAAGACATTTTGAAATTCTATCAAGCCATTCATTGTTTCCCTATCACTTTGTGGTTAATGCGTGTTTTTCTGCTCCCCCGTCCCAAAGTTTAAAAGAATATAGTGCATTGCCAAAGGGGACAAGCTTTCAAATTAGTTAAACTAAGGCTAGAGTCCCTTACTCAGCACATTAACTGGATACTATTTTATGGTAAATGGTGTAGATCTTAAATTGTTCTGGGACATCAATCATACGAGATTGATGTTTGGAATGATAAGCAAAGCTTATATCAAATCTTGAAACACAGAAAACTACGGTTTGTTTACTTCACGACACAATCTTATTATACATTTTTCCTTGAGTGAGGTTTAATGTACACTGATTCAGACAATGCTCAGGATGCTTACCTATCTGTCTGTCACTTCTCCGTAATTATAATTCAACACCTGCAATGCTTTACGACACTGCATTGTATTTCTATTTCTCTACTATATGCATTTTATCTGGTCAATTTTAAGTGATACAGCCACAGTCACCACAGAACTGACATAACATCCGTAATTAAATTAGGGATGCTAACACTCTGTTAAGAATCCTAATCTATATTTCATCTAAGTTCCCTCACTCCAAAATGGAAAGAAAAGGATGAATATTTCAGGACCATCCACTCTGGTGATATCCCCATATTGTCAGCCATGACCCCTGCAATTTAGAGGTAGAAAAACCTATTTTTAAGAACATTGCTTGACTATAAAAAGGATTTCCAGCACCACATTTCAATCTATGCAGTCATAGAATGACTTCTGTTACAAAACAGAACTCAAAGCTTATGCTTTATAAAGGGAAAATGCATTATATGACTGCAATTTATTAAATTACCAAAGCTTCACATAACCTAAAGATTAGCCAAATTAGACACAAGAAAGATCTAAAGGAAATGAACTAGTAAATTGTTAACCAGAAACTGTTTTCTTTATGCCATAATAGAAAAATTAAGTTTATAAAAGAGATATCTGAGCACAACTGAGCCATTAATCCAATGCTTTGCTTGACTTACTATTTCTATATAATCTAGTTGATGTTTTTATTTCCACTGAAATGGCACTGCACCCAATTCTTAGCATGAAGAGATTTTAGGGGTATCAATTCTTACCCAATATTATTTTGGAATGAAGACAAAAGCGATTAATGCTTTGTATGGCACATTGTTTGCTTATACAGCACTATATGAATAGTTGAAGCAGTTACAAAAGTAGTGCCAAATTCCACAGATATGCCACTTCTATGGTAAATATCACTATTATGTCTCTTTCAGCTGATACTTATTCATGCATATACATACATATACATATATTCGTCATGTTATTAGCTTTCAAATAAGAATTGTTAAGTGTTTCTGAGCATCTTTTCTATGCCATTAGCCATGACTTCTTTTCCAACCTATGCAATCGTCTTTCATATATTTATTTTACGGTTATCACTTATTCCCTCTACATGACCAAACAAAATACTGCTTTATCATTTATTGGTCCAAAATAACGTATTTGTAACATTCATTCTCTTTTCTTATTCAATCCACATTCATTTATTCTTTTTATCAAATTATTTCTTGTATTATCAGATATTATTCTTGAATGCTCCATTTCATTTCAGTCAATGACATTCACAACTTAAAATTTCTCCATTCATTTTACAATCTTTAGTCAATATTTCTACCAAGGTACAAAAATTCATCTATTTGCTCTAATTTTTTGCCATTAATGAATATGTAGTACCCAAAAACTAGGAGGAGAGAAATGCAATCCTCCAATATAATGATTTAATCACCATACAAAAGAATGCACTAATTCACCCTTCTCACTAATGTTAATACCAATATTCTTTATAAATTTATTATAAACCCATTAAACCTTCTTTAGACATACCTGTTTCTAAGCATTGAATCTGTTTCTAAGCATTCTATTTATTTTTATTCATGTCTTATTTTGATTATGTTCCATTGCATTAGGAACCAATCTTTCTATTCATACAAAACATTTCATAATTCAGAATTAGTAACTTTATTTTTTCTTTCTATAAATCAAACAAGCAGAATAAAATGTCTTTATTTCAGTCATACAATTTTTAAAGGCTTGCCATTTTCACCTCCTCTCCCTTTTCAGCCAGAATTCTGCCGAATATTTCCCCAAGGATACTTAACAAATTAATTCCCGTGTGTGTGTGTGCCAGGGGGGAGGAGAGTAAAAATGGAAAGGAAAAAAGACAACACATTTTTTTTAAAAGCTCAGTTTTTACAGCCATCATTAAACCTTGACAACATGTAATGATATTGATCAGTCCTTGAATTACATCAATGAAGAGTCAGTTCATAAGTAAAGAGTGAACAACTGAGGACTGTAAATCCAGGATAGCCTTGGTTTTTTTTTTTCCTAAAAATCTTTGCTTTGCCCTGTGCTCAATAAATCCATTATTTTTCATGTGAAAATAAATTATATTTTTGGGTATATATAATTCAAAATCTTACCCCAACCCTTAAATCATAA
Source organism: Thamnophis elegans (assembly GCF_009769535.1). NCBI lineage: Eukaryota > Metazoa > Chordata > Lepidosauria > Squamata > Natricidae > Thamnophis > Thamnophis elegans. The sequence goes on from NC_045546.1 coordinate 35,980,095, forward strand.
TACTCTTCTCAAAACCACATTAAGGAACTATGGATAATATACCAAAAAAAGTTATTATGGATCAAATCCAAGTCACATGTACAAGTAAATCAATTTTTGACTTAACAACAATTTGTTTAGTGACTGTTCAAAGCTACAACTGCACTGAAAAAAGTGACATGACTACACTTACGACCGTTGTAGCATCACCATGATCATTTGTCCAAAATTAAGACACTTGGCAATTTATTCATATTTAAGGCAGTTTCTCTCCGCCGGTCTAGGCTGGACCTGGTAGGAACAAAGGGAGCTAGGGCATGCACTCAAACACAGCAAAACTCTGCTTTAATCCCCACAAACAGGCCAAAACCTCAACATGTAATGAGTAGGTAACAAGTTCCTTGTAAAGTCAGCCCCCTACCACCTCCCAGCACTTTTTCAACTTTTTGGGCCCCACCCTGTCTGTCCCACAGTTGATGCCCTCCAGTAACCACCATCTGGCATTGGGCAGCTTATGTCTGGCTGCCAATGGCTATTTGGTAGCAAAATCCTCCTGGCCATCCGGGATGGGCCAACAGACCTTGCAAGGCTGCTGCAGAGGCGACCAGGACTGATCAGCTGGGGGGGGGTGCGCAGCCTTGCTGTCTGGAATGGTCCAGTGGGTGGCACCTGGCTGCTACAGAAGGCCACTGGGACCAGTCAGCTGGGCAGCGCAGGTTTGGCAGGGAACAATGCGGCCATGTAGTGTCATCAAACGTAGGCCCGCCGCTGGTGATGCGCTGCCTCACTCGTCGCATCACCGCCCCAGGTATGGCAAGTCCCGGGCCAGGGCTCAATAGTTTCTTTTGTTCCAGAGTTACATGATCCTCTTTTCAACCTTCTGACAAGCAACGTCAATGGGGAACTAAGATTCAGTTAACAACAGTCTGACTAATTTAACTATTACAGTGATTCACTTAACAACTGTGGCAAGAAAGGTTGTAAAATGGGGCAAAGTCACCAAACAAATGTTTCAATTAGCAACAGAAATGTTTGGCTCAATTGTAGTCATAAGTCGAGGACTCCCTGTGTGAGAACTATATTATTTTAAAATGATTATCCTCCTCAGTAATAAAAAATGCTGATTTTATTAAACCAGAATTATATCTGTTGTGCTGATTAATTTGAATAGTAAAAATGTTTTTTTATTATTTATTTAATATTTATGCTACCTAACTTTTCTATAAGTTGATTCGGATGGCTTACAATTTTTAAGATAGTTAGAAAATAATTAAAATATTAAAATCATATCAGTGGTGGGTTTCAAATTTTTTTAGAACCTATTCTGTAGGTGTGGCCTGCTTTGTGGGAGTGGCTTGACAGCCATGTGACCAAGTGGAAGTGGCTTGGCAGTCATGTGACTGGGTGGGCATGGCCAACTTGTAAAATGTGGTCAAACACACTTAACAATGCTCTTGCTTAGCAACCAAAATGTTGGCTCAGAAATTCTGGCATTGAAGTGTGCAAGTCTTAAAGCTGTCGAGTTACAAGACCCTTGTACCCCTAACCCTTTAGAAAAAAAACCTGCCAGGGGTGTTCAAACTTGACAGCTTTAAGACTTGTAGACTTCAACTCCCAGAATTCCTCCTCTCGTTCTTCATCTTGATGATGTGCAGACGGGCAGGGGGAGGGAGCTAGAACCGGTTCTAAATGGCACAGTAGATTTGTGGAACCTGTTCTATAGAAGAGGTTAGAACTGGCAAGAACCCACCCCTGAATCATATGGATTGATTTAAAAATATAATATTGTTCTTTCTTTTTCAAATGAGAGGACATTAATTTACTAAGTATCTTTCCTTTGTGCAATTCAGTGTATGTTATGTATCAGGTATATACAGGAAATTAAGTTTTTCTTTACAGACTTCAAAGGTTTTTAGTCCAGGGATCCCCAACCTGGGACCCATCTGTGGCATGCCAGAAACGGAGCTGTGAAAACAAGCAGAGCCCCTCTCCACAGGATCCAGGCAGCACCTGAAACTACAAAACCCTCAGGTCCACAGAAAAACCTCTCTCCATGGAACCGGTCTCTGATGCCCAAAAGGTCAGGGGCCACTGTTCTAGTCCCATGTAGTTGTCTTTCATGGATACTCAAAAGTTCTTTAATTTTGCAAATATCCTTTAGAGTTTTTTTCATATTTTTATATAATTTTATAACCTTGAATCTTTAATAATGATACATTGAAACACTAGGGTTTTTTTCGTATAACAATTGATAGCACTACTATATGATTGGATATTTCAATAGCACCTTTAGGATCTATACTACATTAATTTATTTGATCAGCTGGAGATCAAGATACTAAAATATAATAAAGTTGAGGAAAAGTCAGATGTAGAGGTGAATAAAAACTATAATCATACAGAGAAAGAAATAAATGTCATTGTATAAACTCCATTGTAAAAATTGTTCATGTGCAGGAAATAAATTTAAATACTATATTATTACAATCTAGGAAAGGACATAAAACCTGATTAAAATATCTGTCTTAATTATATGATTCACAACTAAACTAAAATATATTCAAGACACCTGTGTAAAACATTCCTTAGCTGGCTGTGCTAATTAATAAAAACTAATTTTTTTTTTCAAAAATATTACTTATTGTTATTAAAAATATCTTTCAGAATCACCTATGTTTTGTTCCACTTGTTTTGAAGATTAGCTACTATGTTAGCAAATCCTGTGAGTTCTACTCCTGTTTTAGGCATAAAAGCTGGCTGGGTGCTAGCTTCCTCAATAATTCTTACAAATTTACCTTCATATTACCAAAAGCAGCAATTGTAGTCTGATTATGCCTTTTCTTTATATTTAATGCTACAGCTACTGTTCAAAACTCACATGCTGATGCCCCAGTAAATACTTACATTTGAATTCAGTTTTTACCCATGAAAATAGTTTGCATTCTCATTTAACTTGGTATTTCATATTAAATGTGTTTATATCTTAGAACAACTTTATTATTTATGCCTTATTCCAAATTACTAAAACTGCATATTTTATTTGAGACTTCAATAATCACTCATCTGTGACTAAACAGACAGACAATTTTGTACTTTAGCTTCAAAATAATCTAAACCATCAGAGCACGTTCATGTATGTCTAATACTTTCTCATTTGGTTCATTTGATGAAGCTGGCTCAGGAATTATGCAGTTATTAGATAATCTCAAGTGTTATGTTGCTATTTTTTAAATGACATTTTCATATGTGAAGATGCTCATTGAAGTGTATTGCCTGTTTAATTCCTCTTTCTGTTCACTGTGCATTTTCAGAACAGCTTTTTGAAAGCAAAGTGACTTCACAAAATTATGCAGGACGAGGCTAAGGCTTGTCAGAGTTATCATCCTGTTTGTTGCTTAGACATTTTTAAGACAGTTGATTAGCTTTTCATGCTGTAACAGAAGAAGAGAAAAGAAAAGAACAAGCTTTCCTAAATCTTGCAGCCAAGTTAAAAATACTCCAAATGTTGACTCTTTTGTCAATTCTTATAACAAAGGCCATAAGGGCAAAACATTTGTTGTATAGTAACACAACAAGAAATGAATGAAATGCAAATGCCCTATGCTTAAATTCTATTCTTGTATATTCTGTAGATTGAATTCTTCAGTGAGTCATATATTTTAATTTGAGGTAAGTCAACAGCCAACATTACACTAGTGTGAGGGACTGTTCTCCTATAGTACTGAAGAGAAATAATCCGAACCTTAGAGTAATGATGAAAAACCATTCAATAGTAAAGTATTATAAAGTGTTTCTTCAGGTAATATGTTTGAAATTTTCATATTTGTTCTAGATATATTAAGGTAATTAATAAAGGAGATTCCACTCTGCCTTGCCAATTATTATTATTATGATAAAAAGGCTGGATAAAATAATAACCAGGTATCATCTCCTCTGCCTATTCCTCCTAAAGAACAAAGTCCTCTAACTCAATGGTTTTTAAAATGTGAGAGTGCTGCAAATTCTCCAATGAAAAACAAATTCAAATTTTGAACTTTCCTGACATTAATGATTGGAGCTGCTGGCTACAAGGGGGGAGTCAGAGACAAAGGGGACTAAGACAGTGGCCCTTTAACACCATCTTTACTATATTATCTGCTCTAATCCCAGATTTGTGTATGTTTATTTGTGTGCATATTACCTCTATTCCCATATTTATTTCTCTGAGCAATCTGAATTTTCGACTAATCCAAGATGATGAATAACATCAATATTAAGTGAATGAATACATTTCTAGATAGTCTGGGTTTGTGTTGAGAGTTTATTTTTTGAAAATGTACATGGATTGCATTTTTAATGTTTTCTATCAACTTAATTTCACTGTAAAAATGATGCATGACTAATAAGCAAGTGGCAGCAATCTCAAATATACACTGTAATTTCATGGTGTGATACAGTGTTTTGCATAAATCACTTCAAACTATCATACTTATTCATGTTATTTTTTTTATTTATATTGCATATCACACATACTTTGCTATTTTATACCCAATATCTTTTCTCTGAAATAAATCTCAGTTACTTGATTAGAAATAAGAAATAAAATACATTATTCAAAATAAAGAAACAATAAAAAGAATGAGGTTATTGTTTCAAAATGTTGGGCTTTCTTAGTTCTCCCACCATGGTGTTTGGAGGTGGTTTTTAAAAAAATTATAATCATCATTGCCAAATCTTAATCTATATATGTAGATTGGAAAGTAGACATTTTCCATGCATTATTGTATAAACATGCATCTTCTTTGATGATGCTATTTCTCTTTTCTAGCTATTTATTTTCTTTGAAACTGTTTGTCAGGGAATTCTGAAATGTGGTCTCTGCTGACAATAATTGTCTTATTACTTCCTAGGTATGAACACATCTCAATCTAAGCTAGCAGCTCTGAGAGCAAATAAATGGTCACTTAAACCCTTCAGGGAGAAGAGAATTGTTCTCTTTGAAATACTTAGTAAGCATTTTCAGAGAACAACATTTTGCCCTTCCCCAGCAAATGATACATCTAACTGAAGTTATATACCCAAAAGTGGTAAGATCTTGTTTCAGCAGTGCATACTCATTCCAACAAATATGTCAGTAAAAATATACAATTCACTTGATTGGAAGTGCAACAATATGGAACTCCTTGGATCAGCACACACAGATATGCAATCTGTATTAATAGGTTTAGTAATGAGTTATTAAAGTTAAATAATGGGAGGAAATAATGGGGGGGAGGGGGGAGGGTGACAGACTTACACATTTTTCCAAAACTTAAAGATTAGTAAAAAAAAAAAAAAACCCTCTAAACTGTTTTGGTTTGCAACGTGTTAAATCAATCTTATGCACCTAAGGTGAGTTGCAACCATTATGCAGTTGTAATACACAATTGTGAGAATTGAGAGAGAGATATGTAAAAGAAATAAAGGATGACTGTTAATTGCTTGTCAATACCACAGCTTAACATTTGGAATATTTTCCCTAGTGGATGATGGCTAACTTTCTGGGCTCAGTCAAAATTTTGGAAAATGTCTAACTTGCCATTACTGGCATGTCAACCCCACCCTCTTAACAAAAAATCAATTCTTTATATATTCATTTATATTTAAAAAAAAATAGAGCCCAATCATATGTAAGGTCTAGAAGCTGCCATGTTTCACTTACCTTCAAGCAGTGTTCTCTTTCTATTGACACGTCCTATGCCATACCCAAGATAGGTCCAGGTTGCATGAGGTCTTTGTTCTTGAAGTGGCTTTAGAAAATGCTTTTCCATAATGTTTGTAGTATCTGAAAACAAGCATATCTCATTCTTGTGCAATTTTCAAAAGCTCCAGAGCCCATGTGCGAATAAGCCCTCTCACATAATTTCCTTTGGCTCTATAGGCCACACAAGAATACATCCCATTCTTATGTGAAAAAGCACACAAAAATAGGGTATGCTTTTGAGAATAGCTGTTCACTGTTGGTGAACATGGATTGTCACACAAAATGTTGTAGCATTTCATCTTTGAAATGTGTGCCTTATGTTTGCCATTACTACCCTAGTGTCTGAACTACCAGTGGGATTCATTTCACTTATGATTATAGGGGCATATTCCCGAAGGGACACGGTGGCTCAGTGGTTAAGACGCTGACCTTGTTGATCAAAAAGGTCAGCAGTTCAGTGGTTCTAATCCCTAGTGCCAGTCCTGTTTCTTGTCCCAGCTTCTGCTAACCTAGCAGTTTGAAAGCATGTAAAAATGCAAATAGAAAAATAGGGACCACTTTGGTGGGAAGGTAACAGCGTTCCATGCATCGTGCCGGCCACATAACCACGGAGATGTCTTCGGACAGCGCTGGCTCTTCGGCTTTGAAATGGAGATGAACACCCTCCCTAGAGTCGGGAATGACTAGCACATATGTGCAAGGAGAACCTTTACCTTTACCTATTCCTGTATAGATTTGCAAACAATATGAGGAACATCATTTATTGTGTTATTTACTGATTATCAGTGTAATCAGAGGATCAAATTATTTTCTATAGGCTAGTTAATCATCCCTTCTTTCACTGTGGTAATATATCTTTGCTATTATGAAGAAAGTTTGTAAAGGAAGGGATCTTTTTAATGTTTAATCTGTTTAAAGTAACTTTATTTTAAATTAGAAAATATCTTCCCACAGCAAAGAGCTGAAGGTGGATTCAATCAGAATTCCTTATATCCATATGAAATAAAAGTTGGTATATAATTCCTTTGATCATTTCAACTTCTAAATGAGTTTCTCAGTCAATGCAATTGCCCAGTTCTCTAGCTATCCAATTTTATCTCATGAAGGGATATTTAACTTCTATTTTTTTTCTCAAAAGATAAATCCAGAAGGAATATTATAAATACCAGTGTGTGTAGCATATGGGGAAAACAAGAAAGAAATAGTCTGAAAAACGCAATCTTGTGGCACGCAATGTACTCCGCACAGCAGAGACGTGCAATCAGGGGAGGCAGGGGAGGCAGAGCCTCACCACTGTCATCATGAAAAGAAAAAAAATGTAAAAGGAAAAAGGCTGAAGTAGTTGCTGCCAGAGTCACAGTGGATGACTCTGCTTAGTGCTTAACTGTGTAAAAAAGCCTCTAAAAAAGTGCCCTCTACAGGGGGCGGCAGGAGAACGAGGTGCTTCATTTAGTCTGACTTTATGATCACTCGAGCAGAGTTAAGCAAGGGTTAAAAGCCGAAAAATTCCTTATGTAGATGAGGCATGTGGTTCTCTCACCTCCTCCTGTAGAGGACATTTTTAGAGGCTTTTTAGAGCCTCTGGGACCAGCTAGCTCAGCCTGATCTCAGAGCTCTTGCCTTTTTCCTTTTACATTTTTTTTCTTTTCATGATGGCAGGCAAGAGCAGAGTTGAAATCCTCTCTGAAACAGCTGGAAAAGGTGCATGTGTGGGGAGGGGGGAGGAATTCAAACACAGAGACACACAAACACACACACACACACACACACACACACACACACACAAGCTGGATAAAAGTATATAAGCCCAGCTTCACTGATTACAAGTTTGAAAAGGCAATGTGGCTCCACCTGCAATCAAGGGCTTGGATCGGAAGGCAGCAGGGGAATGGGGGGGTATGGCAGAAGAGCTGATTTCAAGCCATTGGAAAATATATCCAATCCAACTTCTGTGTTTGCATTTGTTTGAGAGTGAGTGAGTGAGTGAGTGAGTGAGCGAGTGAGTGAGGTATATAACTTCTCTGTGTGCGCGTGTCTGTTTGAGAGAGAGGGGAGGGAGGGAGGGAGGAAGGAGGGGTGGGAGAAGAAAAAGAATGAAGGAAAACTTATTTCGCAAAGGAGAAAAAATGCTGTCGCTTTAAAGCAGAACTGAGCATGCCTAGCTGTGGAATTCTGGGAGTTGAAGTCATAAGTCTAAAAAAATTTGAAACCCCTGTGTCAGTACCTCACCAGCCATAAACCTCACCGCACGTCACTGCCGTACACATACACACTATAAATGGGCAGACCTTGAAGTATAATGGTGAGACATTTACTTAACGTTATTTTAATGAAAGCATTCTATGGCTACTGCTGAAATTTGCTTGTGGTGGATCTTTGCTCAGGTGAATTATAACTGCTTAAAGAGAGTAACAGCCCTAGATGATTTTTATGTATTAATGTTTGAACAATATTGTGTTGAATTCATTCTTCTAACTGAAATTAAGGCTTAATTGGGTCTAAAAATATAGTTAAACCATTCTTAATAAAGAAATATTCTTCAACTTATTAACTAAATTAATTAACTTATCCAATGTATCCCTCTTTCCCAACCTTAGTTTGCAAGAGGTATCCCAATCATGAAATGAAATAAACAGATAAATAAGGAATAATTGAGATACCAGAGATTTCCTCCAATGTTTCCAAGTAACAAATATTTCTTATAAAGAGATATGGAATAGAATTAGCAGAAGATCCAAAGACAAGGCAAAGCAAAGGCGAAGCAATTTCTTTCAATTACTACCCATAGTATAACTTTATTGTTGCACAAAAAGGTGGTTATCCTATTTCCAAATGAAAAATAATTTAAAATATACATTCAGGAAAAACATTCCTAAATGGTAAGTAAATTCTGAAACATATAAGAAAAAACCTTGCTAAAGCAGCTGATTTAAAACAATTGTATTTTATTTCCTTTTCACATAACAAACATCTGCAATATACAGTATCTTGCTATTTCATATCCTCAGAGAATACTGAATATAATGGAATTATTGGGAATACAAATAAGAATACAAGCCACACCATATTTTTAGAAACTAATCAATCACAGAAACGCGTAGCATTTTCCCTTTCTGCTTTTGACAAAATGAAATCCTGTAAAGACATATGTTGGAGAATTATTAAGCAGTGGAAATTTTCACTGGAGGTTTTCAAATAAAAATTGGATAGCCATTTGTCTCAAATCATTTGAGGATTCCTGCCCTGGACAGAGGGTTTGATTGGAAGATTTCTAATGTACTTTCCAACCAGTGATTCTATTATATATGCAGCATTTTTTCTGGACAGACCAGGTAGAATGGTTTTCCACTTATGGAAATTTTCCTCTCATCCTGTCTATCATCTGGTGACCCCTTCTCTCAGAAGATGGAAAGATATCTTGATACCCAAACCAGATTCTTTAGAAGTAGTCAGAGGAATATTTTTTGCCAATTCATTGAGTTGTTTTCTGTTTGTGTGGAAGAAAAATTAGAATGGGGAGGAAGTACCCCAATTTTTCCATTACCCTATTGGCTACTGAAGGGTGTTTTAAGCTTCCCTCTTTATTATCCACCCAAGCCACAGACAGCATTAATGAAGACACTGGATGTGGTACTGCAGCATACTGTAAATCAAATAAGAGGAAATATTCTTATTTATACTTCTTGTTAAAAGCGGGAATCTTTATTGCAGGCTTTATACCATGAATGGGCTTCTGCCAGCATCACTGCTGGTTCGCTCCACATGCATGTGCACTTGCCTATAAATAGGTCTGCGCATGCGCAAAACATTTAAAAAGGTCAAAAGGTCAATATGTCACAGTGACCGGAGAACCAGTTCAGGGGTGTGTCGAGCATGCCATCCCTACTGGTTTGGAGACCCAGTCGCCATTTCCACTACCGGTTCCACCGAACCGGTGCTAACCAGTAGGAATCCACCTCTGCTTCATACAAATATGTACTGAGATACAGTAATGAAAACAACATATGCTTGGTTGGAGTTGGGTAGCACAGAATGAAGATTAGTAGTTAGGGACCTAGATATAGATAGATAAAGGTCTAATGCATTAATTCTATCTCTTTTTTATGTATCTGAATATATACTCTATTATCCATTATTATATGTTCATTCTATGTTCTGCTAGTTTATCTCTCTTTCTGTTTTAAACATTTAGTCTTCCTGTAAATAAAGCTTTTAATACTGCTTTCATTATATCCCAAATTGGATTGAGAAATATCTTAGAAGAATTTGTGTTTTTCTCCCTCCCTCTGTGTGTCTGTGTGTCTGTGTGTCTGTGTGTGTGTGTGTGCTTGCCTTAGTTTTAGCTTTCAAATGATGGTCTGTATATTCATCAACGAAAACATTTTAAAAGTAAATATCATTGGAACATGTTTTGAAGATATTATGTGAACTATTTAAATTCTTTCATAATGAATCTGAAACAAATCAATAATCATTTTTTGAATATATAAGTGATTTTTTTCCTGTAGTAAAAAATAGTATCCATTCATTTAAAACCTCTGAATCCTAATATATTATTCAATTGTATGTTTACTTTTGGTATGTTGGATTTGTATCTAAATTCCTATTGGAAATGTGGAAATAGCTATTAAATCCCTTTGCTTTACAGATCAAATTCTTCTGTACAAAAGACAAAAAATATTGTTGGATGCAGATTAATCATTTATATATTTTGAGATAGATATAGCACTATAAACACGCATGATAAGTGTAAAAGTGTAAAAAGCAATTTTATTTTATTCTGCCATCTGTTTAAATTGTTTGACATTTCATTGTTAACTAGATTTGTTGCAAGGTGCTTTGTTTTGTTTTTTGTTTTTCAATGTTATATTCAAAAATTATATAATTTTATGATGGGGCAGCTCTTAGATAGATTAATGAAAATTATTATTTTCACATGATGATTACTTGAAATGCCTATATAAAATGTTACTAACACGAGTGGGCTTGTTTTGTATACCACCCATAGTTTAGAAAGGCCATTATATAAATGCATCAATACAGTATATTTGAGTAATTTATTGTCCATGTTCTCTTATTATAATCATAAAATTCTCAGTATTTTGGTATTTTAACATAAAATAGATATCAACATCTTATCAACTAACCAACTATGTTCCACCAGATGCTTCAGGAAAACCAAGTCATTGAGCATGAATAAGCAGTATAATTTGTGTGCCACTGAATTGTATTAATCTATTTAACAATCTACCATAGCATTCATTTTGTTGTTAGTCTATAAATTTTAATCTATTGATATCATAAAAAAATTAGAGTGGAGTGGAGTGGAGTGGAATGGAATAGAATAGAATAGAATAGAATAGAATAGAATAGCAAAGTTGGAAGGGAACTATTTCATTTTAGTTTATAATTAAAGACTAAATCATGGCTTAAATATGTCATTACAAGTATATGCTTTCACTATATTTATATAACATATATGGCCATCAATTTCACATGCTAAGGGTGCCATACTAAAAAGCCAAACTATAACCCATAAAGCCCATGGTAAACAATACATCCCATCCCAATTATAAAGCCACATCAACCTTGCCTAACCTCCTATACTTGCAGAAGCAGCCAGGTTTTCAGAGCCTTACAAAAACTAAAATAGGGACCTGGACCTCAGTCAAGCTTATCCAAAGGTTCTGATATAAGTTCCCACTGCATGGCCAAATGTCTTAATTCAGAAGAGTCCAAAGTCATCCAGAAAATGGGGTTCTGGAACTCAGAAGACCCTACAATGAAAGAATGCATAAGAGAATGGAAAAATAATCTTGAACAGATTTCTGGTGGGAAGTGACATCAGACTGATTGTAAACACTGCTAAAAGTTATATATATATTTAGAACATTATTTTAGGAAATAAAAAGAAAAGAAAATCCAAGACCGTTAATTAGCTTTTAATTCATCTTTCAGTTCCAAATTTTATGGAGCAACTGTACATTCTCAATCTGGATGATTGAATAATCAGTGGGTCTCAACCATTAGATCAGTGGGTCTCAACCTTCCTAATGCCGCGACCCTTTAATACAGTCCCTCATGTTGTGGTGACCCCCAACCATAAAATTATTTTATGTTTTCCATATTTTTTCAAAAAATATGTATTTTCCGATGGTCTTAGGTGACCCCTGTGAAAGGGTCGTTCGACCCCCAAAGAGCTCCCGACCCACAGATTGAGAACCACTGCATTAGATCATTTCAGGGACATATTTTTGGAATAATAAAAAGAAAACTTGATGGATCTGAGAATTTTTCAATATCGAGTTCTTCTTTCAAGATAAAAGCATTGGCAGACCAAAGATAAATAGCCAGAAAACCTCTGAAACTAGAATAATTTATTTGCTTAAATTGCATAGGAGCACAAGTTAACTTCTTATTTAAAAGACTTGTAGCTCACAATTCAGTCATAATGAATAAATCTGGAAATTCTTAAATACAAATATTTAATGAATCTGTTTTTACTTTTGTAACCAAAAGCAGATCTTCCAAAAGCCCTTAAATATATGATGGCCTGTATCTATGCACTGCTAATATTCTCCTTTCCCCATACATGAACACCTTAATAGCAAATTGCATGAGGAAAACACCTGTTGAAGAAACAGAAACTACTTACACCCAAATTTGGAATCACCTGAATTGGTTTTAACATGGAAAGCTACATAAAAGTTTTAAATCAAACAATCAATAAATCAGGGCTGTAGTTCTTTCTACATTTCCTTGGATAAGAGTATATCTCATTTAATTCAATGGAGTGTACTTTTTAGGAGAGATACTGTAGAAAATATTATACAATACCTATATTATCTTCCAATAAAGACAATGTAATAACTGCCTATGTAGTTATTAAACTAGTACTTAAATATATAAAATGTATGTATTTGAAGAAATACCTTTAACACACTTGGTCCAGTAATAACATCTTCAAACTAACATAGATACTATTCAAGTTCAGTTACTACTTTCTCCTAGAAAGCCTTCTTTTCTTTTTACAACCCTATGATTCCTTTACTAAAATGAAGTCGGGGCGACTGAATGGAATTGAATATTTACTGGCTGGATACCCTTCCTGATGCCCATGGTGTTCGCAGCAGATATCTTTGTGCCCTGATAGAGAAGCATTTATTTCTACCTAGGGTTGAACTCTCAAGCTTCCAAGTGCAAGCCAAGTGCCTTCACATTTAGATCACCATGCCACTCCTACCAAGTCTTACTTCTGAAAACTTCTCTATGCAAGGTTTGATATTTTAATGATGTGCTCCTAGAGACATATACTTTTATTTTTAATCATAGTGCTACCTTATTTCTTGGGGGGGGGGGGGAATCTATCAGGACACTAAGGTCAAAAATGGCACATAATTATATACCATGTTATTTTTATCTGGATTTTTCTTTTACAGGTGTGTTTCAAATCATGGATAAAAGTAATTTATTCTAATCGTTGATTTAATACATGTTTGAATTTAGAAATGTGTATTTTGAGAAATTTTTAGAATTATGATTCAAAATGAATTTCAGAAAGGTTGTGTGGGTTTGTCTTGCCATAAAAACAAATGAAGAGTCTTGGAACACTTTAAAAATCATTATAAAGTTTTCTATTTTCATTTAATTGCCTATATCTTATCAAGCCTGACTGCTCACCAATTTGTTTCTAAAATGCGACAACAGAAATGACGGGGAGGAATATTTTAACCTTCCACTGATTTAGAGTAGCTACTTTTAAATGAAGACATTTCCAAATAAATTTTTCAATTCAACAATAGAATCAACATCAGTGCCTTGAAGGCTTCAGTAGAGAATGTGTACCCCCGAAAACACACTCCAGTTATACACAAATATTGGGCCTGGGTTTGACTATAAAAAACATGTTTTGGGTTAAAAGTAAATAAAATGAATATTTATTAATTTATTCATTTATTTATTCATCTATTAATCAATTTTTATGCTGTCCAATTCCCCCTAAGCAGTGGTGGGTTCCTACCAGTTCGAACTGGTTCGGCCAAACCAATTATGATTTACTGGCCTGGGTCGCTGGAACTGACAGCAACCAAGGCCTGCCACACCCCCAAACCGGTTCTCCAGGCGGCACCATAGGCCATCTTGTTTTTCACTTCTGCACATGCACAGAACATTTTTATTGCACTGTGCATGCGTGCGCAGTGTGCATCAATTGACTGCATGCAGCACGCCCACGAGTGAAACGGCAGTAGTGCCTGTGGGAACCCACTCCTGTCCCTAAGTGCTGTAATGGGGCTTCTTTAATAAACCACAGTTAATGGAATGTGTTCTCAAAGTGATATGCTACCAGACTTAATTACTGATCGAATGATGACTTTATGACTAATCTTAATCTTTCCAAACCGACATCGAAAAACTTACAATAAACAAATAAACAAAAATCAGGAGCCTGATCACATACAGTTCACATAAAAATGTGTGAATAATTGCATAATTGCAGTGTATTGTGCCAATTAATTAATTCATGCCCTAAATTACATTGAAAATACTTGAGATTCTGACATGTGAGACTGTGAGAAAATCCACATCTTATAAAGCAGGGTTACAAAGTCAGATAAATATAGTGCCAAAGGCTGCTTTTTCAGCATTTTTAACACTCTGAGTAATAGCTAAAGAAAATCTTTTGACATCTACGTTTATGTACTGTAAAAAAGTACAAGTCGATATAAAATGAACAGCAAGCACTGTAGACATTAATTGGTTTTCCAAGATGAAAACTGTAGACTTGAAAACCTGTGAATACTCTTGGCTGGTTGAACAAGAGTCTAGACACCATTTAATAAAAATCTACTGAAATCAAAGGCTAAAACATTTTTACAACCTCTTTACCCACTTCTCCATATTGAAATGTTGTAGAACATTTAACTACCTTGGTAATGATTCCAAACATTCTGAATGACACTACTTTCAGAAATACATTACCAAAACTTATTAAAAAATAACAAACAGCTTGTCATGTTTACTACATGCCAGGATCTCAGAATGCCCACATCATCTATTATTGTTGTTTGCAAAATGGATTTGTGCCAGCATCCACAAATCAGAGCTGGGAGATCTGGGCAATAACTTTAGATCAGCCTTCTTCGACCTTCAGATAGAGAATCATATTATTTAGTGCTTCAAGTATTTACACTGACACCAACCTGTAAGGCTGGGGCTGGTTTAAATAAGCTGTTTGCCTTCGCCTGACAGCAGTCATACAGACATTTCCCACCCTCAACAGATTAATCTCTATTAGCTGCTAGCAAGGGGCAGAACCACTGAGATGACAGGCAATAAAATATCCTGGTAACAATTGGAAAGAGGTGAATTGTGTTATGTCAGGATTAAAAACCATCTTTAAAAGGACACATAATAACTGTAAACATAAAACATTCTCTTTATGAACAATGATTCTTAAAATGTATACATTTACACATCCTAAGAGATTAGAAAAGCAATTGTCTTGCATTTGCATCAACTCATAATGCTATGCAGGTAGTCCTTGACTCACAACCATAACTCACGTTCTTGTAACCCCTGTGTTAGACTATTATAAGATGTTCTGCATAGGGCTACCTTTGAAGGCCATTGAGAAACTTCAAGTGGTGCAGAATGCAGCCATGCATGTAGTAAATGGTGCCAGTTATACAGCACACATAACACCCACTTCTGTGTGAGGTGCATTGGTCACCAGGGTATTTCTGGGTACAATTCAAAGTCACCTTGAAAGCCCTACATAGCTTAGGAGCAGGGTACCTGAGAGATCATCTTTTCCCAGGAGTCTCTACCTGCACAACTAGATCAAGCAGAATGGGCATGCTGCAGATCCCATCAGCCAAAGGGTGTCGGCTGGTGGGGACCAGAAGATAAGCGTTTTCTTCAGTGGTCCTTGCTTTACAGAGCATCGTCCCTTTGAAGATTATAATGGCCGCCACCCTATTAGTATTTCCTAAAGCTCTAAAAACAAGACTAAAAATGGTAAAAATGCTTGATTGTGTTAAGGACCCCATTTCCTGACTGTATTGCTAACTGGTCAAGTATCTTGGTCCCATGTATATTTAATCTGATGTTTTCAATGTGTTTAGTGTTTTTAAGGTTTTAAAATGTTTTTTTAATATAATTTTAATTGTAATATATTTTTGAATTGTAAATAGCCCAGTGTCATTTGTTGAGATGGGTAGCTATAAAAATTAAAGAAAGAAAGAGAGGGAGGGAGGGAGGGAGGGAGGGAGGGAGGGAGGGAGGAAGGAAGGAAGGAAGGAAGGAAGGACGGAAGGAAGGACGGAAGGAAGGACGGAAGGAAGGAAGAATAGACCACGCACAATATGGTCATAATTTGTGACGCTGTAAAATAGGTCATCATGTGACCAACTCAATATTGTAATTTTTTTACAGTGGTTATTAAGCAAAAACCACAGTCATAAAACAGTTCCCATGCTTGTTAAGCAGAGGTGCAGTCATGCTATGGTTGTTAAGTGAACCCATTGTTCATTATGGGCTGTTTTTGCTGAAAACTGGAAGAAAACATCAGGGCTTTTCTCCCCAAAACTTTTGTAAATCATGGTCAAGTGACCAGAAGATGCTGTATCAGTCTGTAAATGAGGGCTAATTGCTGAGCACCTGAAATGCAGTAATGTGGCTCAGGGTGGGGCTAACAAAATTTGAACTCTGAAACTGGGTCATAAATGCCTTTTGGGAGGGGGGGAGGTTCCAGCATACATTTGAAAAGTCACTAAGTGATCAGTTATAACTCAAGGATTACTTTACAGAAGTTTTCTGATCACTGAACTGATGAAATAAGGGGTGCTGCAAATTCTGAATGATACCCAGAAGCAATAATCTCAAATTGTTTTCTAACCTAATAATAATGTTGAAAGTCTGATGTAATTATTGTTGTTGCTTTGGGGGAGAAAAGCAGCTCAACATTTCCATATTTCACCATTGTGAAAGCAGGAGAGAAAATAGCAGTAGACTGAAAACTGATTGGAAGGAAAATTCACAGACACCATCACTAGATGCCAGCTCTAAAGATGCTCATCCTTCCAGGTGAAAAAATATTTTACCAAAGTGAATGAGGGGAAAAAGGAGGGCAGGCATTGTGTTTTATCGCAATGTCATAACTTTTATTTTATCCGCTTCTTCTTCCTTCTGTTTTACGGTAGTTACAGCCACCTGCACCAAATAATGTAATGTGAAAAGCAAGTGCCTTCGTGCTGGCTAGAGACCACATAATTTAGCACTAAACTATCTACTGGTTCTTGGAGGGAAATCACTCTAATAAAGAAAGATTCCTGGATCCAGAATTTCTTGCCAGAATTTTGAATACATGATATAACCAGCAGCAGAAGCTGGAATGGAGTACAAGTTTACATTTTGACCATATTATTTATTCTTATTCTTATTATCATTTATTTTTTATCTGCCTTTATCATTTTTGCAAATAACTCAAGGCATATCCAATATGCCTTCCACCTCCTATTTTCCCTACAACAATAATCTTGTGAAGTGAGTTGGGCTGAGTCAGAGTGATTGGCCCAAGATAACACAACTGGTTTTTATGGCTAAGGTAGGAGTAGAACTCACAGTCTCCCAGTTTTTAGCCTGGTACTTTAACCACTAGACCAAACTGGCTCTCATTCCAAGCAAGCTTTTTAATGTTGATTTACTGAAATTATTGTGTACAAAGCATACCTAGCATGGCAAGTAAACAAGGAATATTGTTCTTGTAAATTAGAATTGTGTGTAGCAAAAATATTTATTAAGCCTGATAATACTGCTATTAACAGTTCTTGCAGTAATAGATACACATCTTAATTTTAGCACTATTTAAAATGAATTATGGATGAAAAGAACCAGATAAACAGATTGTATCCAAAGAGAAACTTCTCTATTAGTCTACATGTGAAATGGCCTCATATTTCATCACAGACATCTTATCCAGATAAGAGTCCCTTGCCTATTTCTCTGCATCACCAGACCGCTTGGTTCCTTTATCTTATCTTCCCTGCCTCATCAAATCTTCTTCTCTGTGTAATGAAAATGTCAATATAGTGTAATGGACATAGAAGAAGAAAAAAACAGAAGAACAGGTATAAAAGGATGTCTGAACTTCATCTAATTTTTCCCTCTTCCTCTTTTTTTAGCCTCTTCCTCTTTTTTTAGCCTACATTCACTTTTATTTTGACCACATCTACCTTGGGCATATGCTCTTCTGAGAGATGAATGTAAGTACTTGGGAATATTTCCTACACCTGATTGGAAAACACGAGAACCTGCTATTTGGCATGTTCAATCTAAAGCACAGGTGTTAAACTCGCAGCATCACGTTGCTGTCATGTGATGTTTTGCTATGTTTTTTTCCTTCGCTGAGCTGGTGGTGGTGGGCATGGCCTGTGCAGGACACATCTGGCCCATGGGATGCCAGTTTGGCACCCCTGATCTAAAGTGTTCCTTATTCAATATCATTAATAATGCTTAATGCAATTTGCTAGCAAAAAGTAAAAACATCTACTATGGAAGACCTTCAGACACTTCATCTAGAAGGTTTTTTTTAGCATGTATGTGCTTTTATTGAGATATTAAAATTTCTTTTTCCCATTTTGTGATTTGAGCATGAATATCCTGCTGATTTTCAGTGAAAAACAAATACATAAAACAAGCACTGTAACAGAAGAGAAGGAAAAAAAACTTGGCCCCCAAATCTTAACCTTGTCTCATTGGAGACAATATTACACTTTTTTAATGCATAGGGAAGGAGTTGGAAATCTTAAACACTCAAAGAGCCATAAAGGTCCTAACTGGAAGCCCCCCCCCCTTCAATTTTGGAGCCGACCAGAAGTCCGGTTCTGCCACCATAGAGTCTCCTCCTAACGCAACATCCTTTTTCCTCTACCTGTCCTAACCGAAAGCCCTATCAATTGTGGAGCTGATCAGCAACAGGGAACTGCAGCAGAGGGATGAAAGAGCCACATGTGGCTCCAGAGCCATAGGTTACTGAGCCCTGACGTAGGGAGAAGTTCTGCACTAGCTTGTAAATAATTAAATATGCACAGCCAATCTTGAAGGAAGTGAGGCAGGAACAGCAACAAAGCACCATATTGACCATAATGATATGTGCCATTCACAAAACACTCTCTAGAACTGGAATGGGAAGGATCTATTCCCAAAGCTAATTCTTGTGACCTTGCAATAATGTGATTTTTGGTATAAAACATCTGTTTTGCAAAAATAGGTGACTATCTTAATAGTTGAGTTTTTCAGTTCAGATATGTTATGCCTAATGTACATATACAATCAGAAGTTTAAGTGATTAAAATATATCAATATAAATACAGCCAAAGATTTACCACTTTGTACATAATTAAAGGTAACAATCTGGCAAACAAACAAACAAATCTTAGTAAAATTCCATTGCTTATCTCTTCTGATTTAGAAAGACTAAAATCATAGTGATGCTGAATATACAAAATTGTTTCTGGAAGCATCATTTATGCATGCAGGTAAAAGGAGAAAGAAAACAGCAATCAAGGGATAGCAAAAGGCAAAGACAGAAATTGAACTTTTCCACTACTGAGATCAGACACACTTTATGTCAGAGCTGCCACAATGTTATACCAGAAGCTCTAAGTGATGCCAAGAGAATACAATAGTGTTAAACTCTCAAAGTATACAATGATGCCTTCAAGGCTTAGCATCTTCTTCTACAAGCCATACGCTTTTCTACACTGATTTGAAGACACCTTTGAAGTATTAAGATGATTGACAGTGAAATACTAGACTGCAAAATAAGTCAATTTAAACTGCATAGATCACCATTTATGTTTTGCACTATGCATTTAATGAACAAAGACATTTACAACTGTACTCTGTATGCATTTATCTGGGAATAGTTCTCAGGTCTAATAGTAATACTGTACTGACTTCAGAATAAATAACGAAGCTATGCAGGGCTTGAGAAGAATGCTCTGAAGGGTCAAGAGATGGTCACATAGAAATCATTTGCCTCTCCTTAAAGTAGCTTCATCTTTTTCTGGGATTGTGTAGCTGTTCCTTATAGCTGCAGCATGTTCCAGGGTGAGAGGTTATATTTCAGGAGCTTCCAACAGATGTTATATGCTGCTATACCTTTATTTATTTATTGAATTTATATGCTGCCCATTACCCAGTAGAACATCTCTTTGCCAAAGCATCATTTTCTTTCACATCAGAAATGCTGCCTGGCCTTAGTAAAACTTATTGAATTGTGTTGCAAGGAAAACTTTCTTTGAAAAATAGAATAAATATATTTAAAACATTTTTGTGGTTAGAATACCAAGCAAGTATCTAAAGTTTATGGATATGTTTGCACAATATTGTTCATAAGAAGTCACATAGAGATTTCACTGGAACTCTTCCAGCTTGTTGAAAGAAATATCTTAGAATAGCCATCCAGCATCTTGTATTAGGTGTGCCTTAGAACTAATTAAGATGTGCAACATATTATCATCCCTTGAACTCTTGGCATTTAATTTGATGTTTTATTGGATGATAGATTGCATGTATAAATACTTTCCACTAGGAATGATTATGTTTGACTGGCACTGGAAAGGAGCCAGCATGATATAATGATGAAGTTATTGGGTGAGGAGTGGGAAATGTTTTACTCCACTTTCAACCATGGATATTCAAGAGGCTTTGGGCCAGTAATTATCTATCAGGTCAATCTAAATTATAGGTTGATGATCATGAAGAGAGGTCTTGTACCATATTTAGATGTAATGTAAATGTTGAAAAATTACTCCCGGTACACTTCTTGTCAATCCTTACATTCAGACTAGAATAAGCATTAGTCCTCTAGTTCAGCTAGTCTGCATAAATCTTCATTTATTTTTTCAGTTCAGAAAATTTTAAAATAATTAACTGGCAAAAAAAAATGGATAAAACCAGGCAAAAGCAGGAAAAGAGAGAAAGTGAGATAGGGAAAGGGCGGAAGGAGAAAGAGAAGAACAACGGGTAAGTTTTTACATTATAGCTATATTTCTATGAAAAGAACTTTCTGGAGCCACTAAAAACTTATTAGGAGTATATCTATATGTCTGTCTGTCTGTCTGTCTGTCTGTCTGTATGTATGTCTGTCTGTCTGTTGTCTATGTATCTATGTATGTATGTATCTATGTATGTATGTATCTATGTATGTATGTATCTATCTATCTATCTATCTATCTATCTATCTATCTATCTATCTATCTATCTATCTATCTATCTATCTATCTATCATCTATCTTTCATCTATCATCTCTCTCTCTTTCTACCTATCATCCATCCATCCAATTGTTTCTAAAACAATTATGTGGTTGAAATAAATATAAAATGACAGCTAATTTCAATGTATTAATTTAAATCAGAGGTTTATATGTTTAAAATATAGCATGTGTGCCATGGGTGAAATGTTAAGTTTCACCTGAATCAGTAGTAAAAAATGCTTTTAAAAGTGAAAAAAATTGTTCCGATTGTGCGGATCAGCTGTGAGCCACATGATGATCAGAACCTTTCGCCCGACTTTTTAAAGCATTTTTTTACTACTAGTTCCAGCCAATAGCTAGTAAAAATGCTTCAAAAAGTGGGAAAAAAGGTTCCGACCATTGCATGGCACAGCTGATTGTCATAGAACCTCCCCCCCCACCTTTTGAAGCATTTTTTTACTACTTATTCACCGGAACTGGCAGGAAAAAATGCTTTAAAAAGTGAAGAAAAATGGTTCCAATGATCATGCAGATCAGCTGTGAGCCGCGTGATCGGCAAATCCTCTTTATTTCACTTTTTAAAGCATTTTTCCTACCTAATTGGCAGGAAAAAAATGCTTTAAAAAGTGGGGGAAAGTTGGCCACATCCACCCGGTCACATGATCCCCGCCACCAAGCCACGCCCATAGAACCGGTGGCAAAAAACTAATAGATTTCACCACTGATGTGTGCCCTTCCTGGAACTTGACTGACTAAACCATTCTTAAAAGTATCTGTATTCTGGTCTAACACAAGGTACTCTTCGGTGCATCATGTTGACAGCTATACTAGGAATGCTTCCCTAGGCACAGAACCTTATGCTATTACCGTAAAGCATAAATATTTCATGTATATTCATTGTGGTTGGCAAAGCATCAAGCCTTGTGTGGTTTTCAATCTAGCCTCCAAAGTACCATTTTAAGCAGAGTTACCAATCTTGTCAAATGCCTGTATTATAAAGTTGATATGTGTGCAGAGGAACAAAATTAAAATTCCATCTGAATTATGTTGCTGGGATCACGATTTTCACAATTCAAATCAGTTTATTATGTAGTTCATAGAATCATTTTTTCTGATTCACGAATATGGATTATGCCATCGAAAGTATATTTATCTGGCTTTCAGGAAATCTTATTCAATCTCTACTTAACACTTAGCATGTTGTGAACTTTCAGACAAAGGCTGACAAAGCTTGGATCACAGCTTTGGGCAGGTTCATCAATTAAAGCAATGCATTGGATGGGTAGTTCCCAAACGTTTCAGACCCTGCTAAAAGCCCTTGAGTGATTTGATTGTCCTTTTCATTTTGAATTCTTACAGTGTGTACTATGTACTTCAACTATGGAGAATGCCAAGGAAGGTTGAGTAGTAATCATAGGGTGCCTGATATGATTAGCTGCCCAATGACATTCATCACCTCATAAAAGTGTGCCTGTCAGAGTCATTAGGGAAATGGAACATTATTTTGTTTTTCTGTTTCTCCCTACCTTGTATTTTTCATTCACCCTGCTTAATTGGCTTATTTAACCCATGGGCAGAATTCATTTGCCCTTGCTTAAGTGTGTGTAATCCTATCTGCTTGTTCAGACAAATTAAATATCCATTTTCACTTTGTTGCATGTTGCTATTTTTAAAATTACAACAACCAACCACTTTGAATTTGTTTAGCACAAATTTTCTAAGTCTGGACTATACCATCTGTTTTCAATTTGAGAGCATTATCACCAATTCTTACATTCATTAACTCTAGATTTCATGGTGTAACTTAGGTTTCCTCAAAATTTTTACAGCTCTCACATGTATTAATGTCTGAAAGTCTGAATCCTGACCTGTTCACTCATTCTGGCAAATAGAACTTTCCAGAATGGGGAGACTTTTACATGGTATATACTATGTAATTTGACCTATGTTATTCCATGCTACTTTTATCCTCCACCTTAATAGAAGCTCAAGATCTTAAAAAAATTACAGATAGAGCAGAGGTGAGATTCACTTACTTTCCCTACCAGTTCACAAATGTGAGCACGCTAGCACATGTGCACTACCTTCTGCGCATGTGCAGTGCTTGAGCATTACGTTGGGGCAGATGGGTGGAGCCTCCCGCAGCATCCACTACCTGTTTGCCTGAACCGGAAAGAACTGGCTGAATACCACCTCTGAGGTAGAGAAGAATTCTTTTAGTTTGACCGGGACAGATATAACATTCTCAGCACGGAAGGATTATCCTGGCTCCAAGTTCATTTTGTTGCTCTTCTTAAGGTGCATAGACTGCAAATGGTTCTTAATTCTTAATTATTATTTGTTTTCTTTTAAGTAGGGTTGTGTGCCAGCTTGTCTTCACATGCCTGTCTTTGTGAACCCAGTGAGATAAACACCTGGGTGGGCTATTGACTTCAGTGGACCAATAAATGTGTATCATTTCCACTCCAAAATACCAGCCTGAGAGGTCTGCTACTTGTCTTTGTCTGATCCACCTGGATGCCTCAGTTTCAATAGGTTATCACTACTCTGCTTCTCCTTTCCAGCCAGGCCCTGCTGGCCTGCTTTTCTCTGTGTCCACAGTGCCTCAGTGACTCAGGTGGGCTATCGACAACAACAGTTTATAAATGCATCCATGTGTCACTTTCTGGTCCTAAAATGCCAAGTGGACAAGCTTGGTCCTGCCAAAAACTCTTGCCAAACCTGTTCCATCAGAAGACATCATTTCAGCCTCAATAAATTGGCATTTCTTTTCTCTGTGCATCAGGATCCTGGCTTAAGCTTGATAAAAGCTTCCAAGATGCTCAACATGATACAGGTAGGGAAAAAAGTCTGTATTGTAGTAGGAAGAAACCACTTTAAACAATAGATTTCTCTGTGTTAACATGAACTAGAGACCCTTCTGACATCTGTGGCGGTTATTTCCTCTTCCCACCTTTCTTACTCTTTAATGTCTTGTACTTTCACCCTTGGGGTAAGAAAAGAAACTGTTGTTTATTAATATAACTGACATTTCTGACCTGCTCTAGCTTCCCCATTGTGCCACACTACTCACTATTAGAAGATCTATCTCTATTTGTATTTACCATAAGGCTAAGGTGTTTTTATAAACAAGCTTTCAAATCACATAGATTATCGTCAGCAAGCAACAGCTTTTGCAGCACTAAGTCATGCAATTGGCATCCTTCAGGGCATTCCCATAGCTTGCTTGCATGCCTAATGTGGCAGCAAGGGAAGTAAAGAGACAGAGACTGGAAATATGGATTTGTATTATTTTTAAAATCTTACTTTAGGAAACCCCAGGAATTGCATATTCCCAAGGAACTGCAGAACTGCACCTGAGGATTGGGAATCTTAAAGTCTTTCTATGTTACAATAACTGAATGGATGCCAAGCTGATACAAACAGACATACTGCTTTTAAGAAGGGTGGGGAGCAGTGGTGGGATGCTGCCGGTTTAACAACCGGTTCGGTGAGTGTGCACATGCGTGGATGTCAGTGGTGGGTTTCAATTTTTTTTAGAACCTATTCTGTAGGTGTGGCCTGTTTTGTGGGAGTGGCTCAGTGGTCATGTGACAGGGTGGGCGTGTCCAACTTGGAAAATGTGGTGAAACTCACTGAACAATGCTCTTCCTCAGCAACCAATATTTTGGGCTCAGTTGTGGTCATAAGTTCTCTTTCTTTTTCTTTCTTTCTTTCATCTTTATCCCCCACCTTCTTTTTCTTTCTTTTTTCTTTTTTCTTCCTTCCTTCCTTCCTTCCTTTCTCTTTCTTTCTCTCTCTGACTCTCTATCTTTCTCTCTCTGTCTCTCTGTCTCTCTGTCTCTCTCTCTGTCTCTCTGTGTGTGTGTGTGTGTCTGTCTGTCTGTCTGTCTATCTCTCTCTCTGTGGCTCTTTGTCTCTCTCTCCCTCTCTCCCTCTCTGTCTCTTTCTGTCATTCTCTTTGTGTGTCTGTCTGGCTCTCTTTCTATATCTTTCTGTCTCTCTCTCCTCCTTCCCCCCATCTCTGTCATTCTCTGTGTATGTCTCTCTCTCTCTCTCTCTCCCCCCTCCCTTCCTCTCTCTCTATCACTCTGTGTTTGTATGTGTGTGTGTGTGTGTCTGTCTGTCTCTCAGTCACTCACTCACTAATTACTCACTCTGTGTGTGTGTGTCTGTATCTCTGTCTGTCTGTCTGTCTCTCCCTCCCTTCCCCCCTCTCTCTGTCTCTCTCTGTGTGTCTGTCTCTCTCTCTCTGATTTCCTCCCTCCCTCTCTTTCTATCTCTCTCTGTGCCTCTGTCTGTCTGTCTCTCTCTCTCTCTGTCTCTGTCTCTCACTCTCTCTCTCTCACACACACAAACACTGTGGTCACCTTGTTGAGAGTTCCAATCACATTTGAAACACTCAACAACTGGCCTGCATTTATGATTTTTTGCAGCATTCTGTAGTCATAGGACCAAAATACATGGTTAAAAGTACCTGGCAGCAGCATTTTTCCCTGGGGGGGCTCCGCAGAACATCCCAACACCGATGCTACCACATCTTCCCTCTTTAGAGAGAGGCTCTCTTTCACAGGTCCTCTTCAGAAGGACGAGGCGCCCCTGGTCCTGCTCACATTCCTTATCTTCCCACCCCCGTGGATGGGTTCCAGAGTCATTGCTGGCAGAGCCTCACCACAGAAAACACAGTTGTGCGCACACCCTGCACAATTAAGCCCTGGAGACTCTCAGAGAGAAGTCTCTGCACAAGCCCGGGTGAGTGAGAAAAAGTTCCCACTGTTATAAAGGCTCTGGGATGAGGGACAGAATCTTTGCCACAGGATAGTAAAGCCCTGTCTGCCACAGACAGCAGGACCAAAGCCCAACTGGCCCTTCCTCCCTCTGAGGGCGAGGGACCCAGCTGCCCCGCTGTCTATGGCTTCCTCCAAGGGTTTCTGGGACTGTAATTGTGTGGGGTGTACACAAGCCTATGTTTTCCATGGTGTGGAGCTGTGGCGAGGCTCTGTAAGGATTGTGATTACTCTGGAGCCCATCCACAGGGGGTAGGAAGATGAGGAATGTGAGGGCAACCAGGAAAGATGTGGTGGCATTGGTCTTTGGATGTTCTGTGGAGCCCCCCCAGGGAAAAACGCTGCTGCCAGGTACTTTTAAGTGGGGATGGCTTTTTAACCAGGCAGCTATCAAAGAAAAGAGGGTAGCGCATGCCACGTGGGCTTGTCCAACAGCCAAAGAAGGAACAGGAGCAGAAGATTCGGCTGCTGCACAAGCCCACGGGCACGTGCTGCTCTCTTCTCTGACAGCTGCCTTGTTTCCAATGAAGAGTGTGGGGAATCCATGTGTTTTCCTTCCTCTGCATGGGTTTCCACCTCCAATTAGAAATGAGATGCCTGTTGGCAGGGCAAGCCTGGTGCGGACAGGCGAAGTGAACAAACGGTGACTGGGCAGGCAGAGGGCGTGAGGAAGGGGGCAGGCCATGGGAGAGAGTGTTCCGGTATGCAGCCTCCTGAAGAAAGGGTTCAAGAAGACACTTTAAATTTGACGAACAGGTACAGGCATAACGGTGCATACCTGCTGAAACCCACCCCTAGTGCACATCTAAAGCACTTGCATGCAGCACTAAAAATGGAGCATTTAGAAGCTCAGCTGCTTACCTTCCAAGTCAACAACAGTAAGTAGAACAGCAAGGGAGAAAATCAGCTGTGCCACACTATTGAGATGAGCTAGAAAGCAGGAAATAAAGAACAGGATAGGGTGGGGTGGGTGGATGGAGTCAGCTGATCATCAGAGCTATTGGTTCGCCCAAACCAGTCTGTACCAGCTGAATACCACCTCTGGTGGGAAGCCATGATATCAATTGTTCTGCTGTAGTTTCTTCCTCTGTGGTCCCGGTACATATTATTATATTTCACTTTGCTGATCTTTTACTCCATAATTAACTATTATTGAATAATCTTTGTGGCAAACTGCAAAATTGATATAAATAAGTCTGACTGTGTTGAGGAGTTTCCCCATAAGGACTAATTTTGCCACCTAGCTATGCCAATATCTTCTGGCAATTTAAAAGGATCAAAAATAACAAAGCTATATTATCTCACAAAAGAAAACTTAGGGGATCATTCTTCCAAGTCCTGTCCTAAAGACTTTGTCAATATATCATGGCCAGAAGATATCATGTGAGGTCAGGGATGATCAGTTTATTTCTAAAAATACCTCCTTTTCTAAAAGTTTTTTTTAAGGTTGTTAAAACAGCCTTTAAAAAACAAATTGAATGCCTTTATTACAAGCTCTTTGCTAGTCTTTGGATAATATAAAAACAGTTGTAATACCCATCCTGAACCCCTAGTCTTCCTTTCATAGGCACATCAATACCGTAGATATATGATGGAACTATTTCCAAAACGTATTGAAATGAAAATCTTGAAAGCATTTAGTTGAAATTAGTGTGCTAAATGGGTTCTAATTTACTATCTCTGCAATTTTCATTCCATTTTGTTAATAATTAAGCCATTTCAGGTGTTCTGAAATTTTCCTATAATACAAAATGGACAGTCCTCCCACTCCCCCGTCAAAACTAAAATGGCTTGAATTGGGTTGTCCTTGAATCTGCTGTCACCAACTTGAAACAAATCACTCCTTCTTTGTATCTCTAACTCAAATATATTTATTTCATTAAGGTCTATTAATGATGCCCATTTACTCTGAAGTAAAGCCCCTTAATCAGGGGTCAAATCCAGCAGGTTCTGACAGGTTCTGGAGAACCAGCAGGAGAAATTTTGAGTATTTCGGAGAACCGGCAAATGCCACCTCTGGCTGGCCCCAGAGTGGGGTAGGGATGGAGGTTTTGCAATATCCGTCCCCAGAGTGGAATGGGAATGGAGATTTTACAGTATCCTTCCCCTGCCACACCCACCAAGCCACGCCCACAGAACCGGTAGTAAAAAAAATTGAATTTCATTACTGCCCTTAATGTGACAGTAATGTACTTTCATACTGTGTTCTTGAGTTCATATAGCACCCTGTCCAAACAAAAAAAACCCCCAAACTGTGCATTTTTAGAACGTATATTTCATTTGGCTTTGGGGGCCTCTAGGAATTCAAATATATTTTTTAAAGAATGCATATTGATAAAAATAGCAATACTCATAGGGTCTTGCTGCTTCCATCAATGAAAAAGATCCTACAGAAAGACGTACAAAAGGCTTCTTTTATACATGTCATGGCGCATGGACAAACGTTTTCAATGTGCTTCAGTGCTGCTTTCATCTGCCTGCCCTCTCCCCTTTTCCTCACTGAAGAAACCAGTAGATAAAATAACAATTTATGTTCTTCCACGAGGCAGGGATAGAGGGAGAGGGAGAATCAGAATGGAAGAATCAAGACTATTCTAGCAGAAAAAAAATATTCCTTACAGGGATTCTGATCGGGAGGACAGGAATGACAATTAGAAATGGGCTGCAAAATATATACTGCCTTTTTAATAATAATAAAGAAGGTTTTGGACACAAAATAAAAGGTAACACCTTGGGTTCCTTCAAGCAACAGGTGAATAAAAACAAATAAATTGTTCGCCCATTTCTGCTGACACATTATATGATTTTATCTTCCCAGAAGGCTATTTAACAGGAGAAAATTTGAGTGGCAAATGTCTAACCCAATTTACTGTTTTATCTATCAATATATTACTGCAAAACAATAAACAAAGTGTTGGGAGAGATTGATGTACTTAATAAATGTGGTTATTTGACATAATGAGGCAATAAACAGATTGTTTTACAGTAGTGTATGTTTAGTCTGGTAAAATGTAATAGAAACTGTGGTTTCTTAAGAGAATTCTTAGAGAGCAGACAGCTCTTTTAAATCATCTCATATTAAAAACACTCACAGGACTACCAAGAGGGTTTATAAGAGGATTGGAATAGGTCTGCAGTACATTGGAGAACAGGAAATCCCTTTACAGTTAATTCATATTATTCAGAAAGTTAAAACGCATTCGTCATTCTCTTGACGAGTATTCCTCCGTGCACTCCATGCAAAAGACCAAATATTTTGGTGACTCTTACAATTGAATGATCTTTGATCTTTCAGTTGACAATGAGGAGGAACAGAAAATCACCATCCTTACATCTTGACAGACAAAGATGCTGGAGCTGGCAATAACAAAAGCAATTAATAATACAATGCAAAAGAAGATCGTCATACATGTGCCATATTATAAAACTAGACAGTCAATCTACATTTAACAATTTAAGGTAGAGACAGTTAACCTTTCTCTCGTCGTGTGCTGAAAGCATGCACATGCCTGACATTGCCCACACACACATGTGAGCATGACACCCCCCCACGCAGTCTACTTGGCCTCCTGCACCATTGGGGGGGGGGACTTTTCACCTTCCCTGGTCTAGAGGCTTTCCTTGAACCTCTGAAAGGGTGAAAATGGCCTCCCCCAGGCTCCGGAGGCTCTCCCTGAAGCCTCCTGGCATCAAAAACAGAGTGTGGGGAGGAGCACCAGACACACCTCCATGCTGCCCCACCCCATGCATGTGCATGTGCCCTGTGAATGCATGTGTGACCCTGCTCATGTGCACACGTCTCCCGCATACATGACAGAGACCAGAAAATCAGCTGGCCAGTGAGAGGCACGTACGCATGCACAGTGGAGCTGAACTGGGAGATGGCTTGCATGACTGCGGAGAGGGCTCCATGTACCACCTGCAGCACATATGGCATAGGTTCGCCATAACAGATCTAAGGAATTTCTTTTTGATATTTTTTTCACACAAGAATTCATGCTAATAAAACTTCTCTATTTCCACATATAACGAATAGGGATAGTCATAAAAGCCTCCAATGAACGTATGTATAACACTCTACTGTTTAATGGGATACCATCCAAAGAGAACAGTAGTGATAGTTTATGTTACTGAGAAAACTGAACTTATTCGGATACAAAATTTGAAATTTGTGGTTACAATTTTGGTTCATCCTGAGTGATGACTAGGCCCTTGTCTTGTGGGGGGAGCTGGGGTTCATTCTGTGAGTTTTGAACAAATGGAGAGGTATCTCTGCAATGTCAACCATCACCTCTCAGATGGATCCCTTCTCTTATAGATGGTTAAGGCCTTCCATGATATGGCAAGAGGTTGAATTCATGGGATAAATGGTGCTATATTTAGTTATCTTCATTCACCTTTAGATATGTCTTCTCTCTTTAGGAAAGGTCATGGCAAATGTGAGAAAATAGCAGTTCTGCAGATAATAAAGATCTAAAGAGAGTGGACTGTTTGGACTCTTGGTGTCAGATTTGAGATCAGTATATACATGGAAACTGCATTGTTGGCTCTTATGAATAACTAGGAGAAAATGGATCAGAGCAGTGAAAGCCTCTTGGTTTTCTTTTATCCCTCAGTGGTTTTTGATACCACTCAATAGGATGTGGCACCAGCCAAGATCCCAGGGCAGGGGGCCGGGGGTGGCAATCATCATTAAAAATTCTGTTTGTTTTTAGGTGCCCTGCTCCACAAGATGTCAATGGTGAAACCCTGTTTTTGAAGATAGACTTGAAGTATCAGTTGCAATCAGTTGAGATGACCACCAATATCAACTTCCCTGCTGTATAGCAACCTCCCTTCCTAAGTTGTTGGAGGTCATTGTAGAGTTGCTTGTGGAATTCCTCCAGCTTATAGTCTTGGGGGACTCAAGTGTTTATTGATTGATTGGCTTTTTATCTTGCCCATCTCATTCCCCGTACAATTACTCTGGGTGGCTTGTAGTATGATAAAAACTAAAATAGTAGTACAAGACAATTAAATTAGAAGAATTAAATAGAAAACTAAAATCAAAACAATAAGCATCTTAGGGGTTGGGATCTTTCCTACATGATCAGCCATCCCCGATGTAGCAGGCCCATGTCAGGGCTCCAGGCCAAGCAGCAGAGTCAGGTTTTCAGCCTCTTCTGGAAGGCTAGGAGTGTAGGGATGGACCTCACCTCCAACAGGAAAATATTCCAGAGGCTAGGGGGGACACAGCAAAAATGCTCTTTTCTTGGTCTCCACCAACTGAAATTATTTGGCAGATGGGATCTGAAGTAGACCCTTGTAGGAAGTTAGCACCCACCCCTTTCCTAGAAAAATGAAATATCCTGGGAAATATTGAAAAGGCAGAATATTATATTTCCCTGGATCAGAAATGGAAAAATATGTTTTTAGACAGAAAGCCGACTCACCCTTAATAGCCCCCCGTTTGTCATTGGGCCAGTTAAAAAGCCTGGGCCAGTCTATTCTACAGAACAAAGATCTTCCCCCTTCAGCTCTAGGGATTAAGGCATGATAGTAATAGCCTTTTACCCATCTCACCACAAGGCACCTGGAAAGAAGCAATGCTCAACCAAACTTGGACTCAAGAAGGCCTACAGAGTTGCCCCTACATGGCCCCATGGGAGTCTGACAACCAACCAGAATACAAGATAATGATCAAAGGCCAGAGAGAGCATAAAACCAGGATCTTTCAGCATCTCTGTCTCTTTTCTTTTTCACCCAACATCTCGAAGCATGTGATCCTTTTCTGTTCAGGAGCTCAAGTCATGTGATCCTGTCAACCATTAAACCATCTTTCCAAGAAGCCTCTATGTTTCCAGAAGAACATTTCTTCCAACACCTTTCCCATTGGAGAGAGTGGGGTGGGCTAGTCCCACGGGGGGTGAGATAACTCCTCAGATACCATGGACCCATGCTATGGAGAGCTTTAAAGGTGATGACCAACACCTTGAATTGAATCCAAAAGTAAAAATTGTTGACTTCTCCCTGGAATAGGAAGATAGCTAAGGCTTTAGATACGATTGCACCCATGACCTCTTTTAACCCGTTGTTCCTGGCATTCCCCATGATTTACAGAGGAGTTTTAGGATTTTTACCTAATAGGCCCTTGAAAACTGCCATTTTCACTAGCTGCCAAACTGTTTGCATTACCACCTCACCCACTAGAGATCTAGCAGCTTTGCCCCTTTTTGACTTCAGTAAAACATTAAAAATCTATTCTTCATGCCACAGGAAGAAGGTCTGTTAAAAATGAAACTATGGGTCATGGGTATATGACATTTGTATTTTTTAATTTCTTATGTATTTGCTTATTTTTACTTGCATATGTTCTTGGAATTTCAAAGTATGGTTTATTGTTTTCATTGTTAAATGCCCTGACTCTTTTTGGGAATGGATAGCATCCAAACAAATTAAACAAACAATGTTGTGAATTTTCAAGTATGCTCCATAAGTGTATTTTAACACAGAGTGAAAAACATCCCTTTATTGAAGTGGAATTCATGATTATTGAAATTTGTGTTTTCTTTTAGTTATTTAAATATTTATTTTTATTCATTTATTTTTCACATTCTCAAGCAAATATACTTCAATGAGGAATATATTTGTTTTAAAAACACTAGTAAACAAAGCGGAATTGTCTGTGTTGGTGACAGAACCAAGAAATAAAAATATGCAATCAATAAATTGCAAACATCAAAGCATAGCTTGGGTGCAAAGTATATGAAGAAACCTTGTTTTAGTGAACTTCAATTGAGAAGCTGCAACCTTGAATAAACCAGGGGCAAGCTTGATGAAGTGTTTTCCTTTCCCTTCCAAATTGCTACAATTATGAAAGGAAGGTCATCTCCACCCTTTAAATTACACAATAAAATAACCAAGGGCTTCCTTTTTAATCTTTTTGTAATTACTTAATTAATCCTAGTAGCAATTAAGCCTGAATTATAAATACACGGCTTTCAAAATAGCTTCCTTTTTTCCCCAGAAGAATGCATATGAGTAAGGTAGTGTACCAGTTGCAACTGAACTTTTAAAACTATCAAACAAATAAATACAATAATAAAAGGTGAAGACTATGATAAGTTTGCAACGCAAACTGATGACAAGTACAAAAATCAGGGCAGATAGGTTATGTAAAGTTCCTGTGGGAAACAGAGCTAAGACAGATGGTCCAGTGATTGAAACTGGGATTTTTTTTTTTTTGATGAGGAAAAAAAAGTGTTTGCTATAGTTTCCATTTCAATAGAGCTACTCCTGGCATCCTGACAAACTTCTTCTGTTTCAACCTTACTACCCCCTCCCCACCAAAAAAAATCTCTTGCAAAGTCTTTGACTCTGCATGATCTACCACTGAGTAATCAGAGCTGATATATCTGCCATTGCAATTACTACAGTTCACTGTGTTTTGCCTTAAGGATGAAAAATCTGCTACTGAACATCAAGGTATTTTGATAACTTATTCCTTTTTTTCCCTCCAATCAGAGATATTTGACTAGAAGTTTCCAGACCAACAGCTCCTAATCCTTTCAATTAAAAAGGCATTGTGTGGCCATCCATCCATCCTTCTTTAATGGTTTTTCTGCAGAAATGGCAATAATAACAACTTAGTGAGAAGACACAGAAGGAAAATGACATCATATATGCTCCTATACAATTCCTTGAAACAATAAGATAACCTAGCCCTTAAGCAATCTCAATCTATTTGCTAGCATTTGGCTATCCATTTAATTGCAATGTTTTATGGTGACACTGTTTTGGCCACAACAGAATATAGGTGATCATCCTTATCCACAATGAAGTATTTTGTATATAGGTTAGGTAACAGCTCTGGCAGATGTTCTGAAATTTCTTTTAAATGGGTTATTTAAAAAATAAAATAAAACTTATTAACACATGATTTTAAAATTGCAATGATTTTGTTTTGTGTTACTTTACAGAGAACTGTGAGAAATTAATTTCAAAGTTAAACTAGAATATTTTATATATGATAACTTCATAGCAATTAACATCCAAATGTTATATAAACATTAATGAACAAAAAATTCAACTGTTCAGAAAAATGATTTTTTTAGCATGATTTAGTAGGGCACAAATGACCAATTTCTTGTATCCTCACTGCCAAGATACATAATTCCATGGATTTTATGGCCATTGATTTGTTGTCAGCAAGGAGACAGAATCTGTCAGGGGAAAGCTCTGTGTATTCATCCAGACTGTCTCCTTGTACCAGTGGATGTTGATAAACATTTCAAGGGGATATATTGTAAAGTTGTAATGAAATTTTAATTGTGCTTTTGACAATTAAATACACATGCATAAAAATAAGTTTTATGGAGTATGTAGGCAGAAGGAAAAAAATGTGTTTTCATTAATTTAAATATTTAAATGTATGGATCTTTCTGGCTTCATGGATAATGGGATTGCATTCTCTAGCCTGCCGATTAAGAAACAACATTAAAAATCACAGTGCTGGAATGATTCAAGAAGGCAGAAAGGGGCATTTTGTGTACTTTTGTGTAGACAAATACTTTAAGCTGATTAAAGGGCTCCTGCCTTTCCCAATTTTTATTTATTCTTATCTATACAATAATTCAATGTTACATGTACAAGACAGAACTGTGAATATCAAGAAAAACATTGGTCTAATAACCGGTTACATTATTTCATTATCTATTGCTATGTACCTTTAGAGTGTGTGTGTGTGTGTGTGTGTGTGTGTGTTTGTTTGTGTGTGTGTGTGTGCTTTCACAGATTATCAAGTTCCCAAGTGATATTGATTACTTTAACTCATGAATTCTCATATTTATATGTATTAAAGTTATAGGTATATAAATAATGAACTTCCCAAATTTATGAAGTTTCATGAGCAAGGAAAGTAATAAATGCCTCCTTTGAGTACAGAATATATTCATACATGCTAAAAAGAGTTAAGACCTGTAGTTAAAATGTCTCATCCTGGTTAATTTATAGGTCATTCTCAATTATTCCATTCCATTGATCTACAAATTTTGGGAAATTATTGACCTCCAAGATAAAATGTGTTAATTTTATATATTTTGATCAGATGAATTAGAAAACAGGTGATAAAGGTGCTGGTTGGCTAAAGTTTTCAAGATATTTCACAATAAAGATTTGTACACAGGCAAGTATATTTGCCTACAAGGGAAGGAGGTGTCTAATTATAATGCTTTGTAACCTCTTGACAAAGTATGTAGAACAATGATAATGGTACCACGTGGAAGTATATAAATTTATCTTCACTGTGAAAACAGGAAGGCAGATGACTATGAAAAAAAAACATGGAATATTTGCTTAGGTCCTATAAAACACTTGTTGCAAACAAGTAACTGAAAATTCACTTCTTACACTCACATTTAGACTATTTCCTTTGGAACTATGGGGCAGTGAGTTATGAGCATGGGGAGAGATTCCACAAGGATATCTCAGGCATGGAGGAAAAATACCAAGGGAAATAGAGTCCATCCATGCTTGCCGATTACTGCTGGAATCTCCCCAGGGATGAGCCTACTGCAGTTCACAAGAGAAAAGCCAAAACGTGCTGTTTAGATACCGAATAAAGATGGAACTTTGTCATTTATTCTGATGTTAGAACTTGTTTTTCATGCAAAAATGCAATAAATGAATGGAAAGTTTTATGTTATTGGTATCAATAAAAAGATACATTTATAATGATTGGCGTGACACCATTCTCATTGCTATATCACATTTTGCAGAAAAGCTATGGAGCATAATCACACACCCCTTGTAATTTTGAATTGTTTTGATGTGATCACCTTTTGTGACCTTTTAACAATCAAAGTCAATGAGAAATCCAGATTCACTTAACAACCATTTTGCTACCTTAATAAATGCAATCATTTACTTTTAAGCATGGCAAGAAAAGTCGTAAAATGGGGCACACTTACTTAAATGTTTCACTTAGCAACTTAAATTTTGGGTTCAATTTTGGTCATAACTCCAGGACTACCTATACTTGTCATAAATTAAACATCAATTAATACAGTTAATTTATATTTTTATGGTAATCCTCAATTCTAGATTTCAAAGAATCAGTGAAGTGTTTTATGAGTAAACTGAGATAATTTAATTGGATAGGAAAACAAAAACTTTTGTGAAGGCCTCATTTGAATGGAATAAGATAGGAAAAAGGTAGCAATTGAGGCAATTGAGGTAACAATCTAATTATGTTATATAAGTCATGAATTAACAAGATAATGAAAACATGGTGGAATGGAGTCAATAGCCACTTTCCTTCAAATTGAACAAGTCAAAGTCTTAATTTACAACTTGAGAAGATTTTTGCAGTGTTCTTTTCCTACTCTCCTAAAGGATTAAAAAAAAATCACTAAATTGAAAAAAAGTTAATCTTAAATCAGTCAAGGATTCTTCCTAAAGTTAAGCTCCTGAAAAGCAAGACATAAAGGCAAGAATCATGTGAGCGAGTAACTTAGTCACTATGACAAAATACATCTATCCACTGCACACTGCTCAAATGACTGAGAATCCCTTAATCTTTCATCTAGATTGTGCTGAGAGTTCATGACAATCTAATTGACAATTAAATCTATAAGAATGTATCACAAAAATAATTTAAAACCCAATGGAATTTGTTTTCTTGGCATTGTGCTTAACCCTGTCTCTGACACTAAGAAAGAAATTGAACCTCATTCTTTAGTCAGGTATTTTTACTTTAAATTACTTTATTACAGGTAATCTTAAATTTATGGCCACAACTGAGCCAAAATGTTATGTTGTTAAGTGAGTTTTACCCCATTTTACAAACTCTTGCCACAGTTTGGCAAGTGAATCATTGCAGTTGATAAGTTAGTAACCTGGTTGTTAAGTGAATTTGGCTTCCCCATTGACTTTGCTTGTCAAACGGTTCCAAAGGTGATCACATGACTCGGGACACAGCATTGGTCATAAGTATGAACCATCTGCCAAGTATCTGAATTTTGATCACATGATCATGGGGATGTTACAAAGATCGTTATTGTGAAAAATGGTCATAAATCATTTTTTCAGTGCCATTGTAGCTTTCAATGGTCAGTAAATGAACTGTTGTAAATTGAGGTCTAACTGTATAATTTCAGCTGTTTTTATTGTATCAGAATTGTTTTGTGTTTTATTTTGTATTGTGCTTACCTATCTTTGTGTCTTCTCTTATAGACAAGAAGATGACTAAAAACCATTTCTTTACTGTATTCCAGAACATGGAAGCCACAATCATTTATGAACACATACACAAACATACACATATATTTCAGAATTTATTCCTGGTCCAATCCCAGATCCTTCACTCTGTATTGCAGTTCTATCTCTCAAAAGAGAAGGGTTGAATTATGTCTTATCTCTAGTTTTTATAGTGTTCACTGAGGTTGAATAATTGTTTACATTCTTTGAATTTCTACTTATCTATTCAGCAAAATCCACCATATTGGGTAGACTCTTCCTGCCATTATCTGAATTTGGATACTGGTTGACCTATCAGAATAAAAACAGAATACATAGTGAAATAGTGCAATAGAAGACTCCTATAAGCATAAAAATAAGAAAAGTATTGGTGAGACAGACAAATCAGGGGTGAAATGCTACCGATTCAGATCAGTTCAGACCAATTCGCCCAAACTGGTAGTAAAAAAATGCTACCAGTTCAGGCGAACTGGTAGTTCCAATGATCATTTTCATGACAATCAGATGTGCTGCATGATTTAGAAATTGCTTGGCACAGCTGATTGTTGCACAGCTGATTGTCGGAATTACCGGTTCCCCCAACCAGTAGCATTTTTTACTAATGCTTTAATACTGCTTTCTAACTAATCTAAAACATGCAGCACAGCTGTTCTCTCCCTCATTGTTCTACTTACCTTTGCAGACTCAGAAAAGGCTTCTTCATTCTCCTTTTTCAGCGCTGCACGGTAACGCCTATGATGCGCATGCACGCAAAGTACACATGCATGTGCAAAGGGAACCAGTAGTGAAGCAAACCGGTAGCAGACTTCAGAGCATTTCATCCCTGAGAGAAATGTTTTATAGAAGAACCAACATATTATGGAAAAAGAAACTCTTCTCATGCCTCATCCATGCTTTTTAAAGCAATCTTTGAAGATAAAGCCTCCTTTTGGCACCTTAGAGGAACATTCTGGAGGAGATGGCCTTCAGTCCTAAATCTTAGGAGACATTCATGTTCTAAAGCTGAGAATCAGAGTATCCAGTGTGTTTTGCATTGACCCTGCTTGGAAGTCGTTGAGAACTTTAGAGGTTCAGTTTCACTGCTTGACCTTCAGGGAAAAATACTATGATTAAACTTTGGCAATTTTTTTTTTTAAAAGCTAATGCCACATTGAAACATTAGCTCTTTTTATTCTCTTAATGTACTGGAAGGTCAAATAGATACAAATTAAAGGGAAGGATTTTTTTTAAAAAAAGAATGAGAAAATGTTTCTTTTCAGCTGAGCTATTGAACACCTGCAGCTTATTTTCATGATCAGGGAGGAAAAAAACCCTTTGAAATTCTAGGATAGTAATGGAAATGCTGACTGATTTACAACAAAAGGTGCTAGTGGGGGCCATTATATGTTATGTTTTGCCATAAATTCTATTAACACAATGAAGCTATCTTAATTAAACTGCTTTTAAACAGAATAAATTATTAAAAGAATCAAATTCTTTAAGTCTTCAACTGTGGTGGCCCAACAACTGGGCAAATCATGGCCTCGCTCTGTACAATTGAAAGCCATAACCAGTATCAGAATGGCTGTAATTAGCTACAGCATATATTCCAATT
Source organism: Thamnophis elegans (assembly GCF_009769535.1). Taxonomy (NCBI): domain Eukaryota; kingdom Metazoa; phylum Chordata; class Lepidosauria; order Squamata; family Natricidae; genus Thamnophis; species Thamnophis elegans. Next base: position 36,018,672 of record NC_045546.1, read on the forward strand.
AACAGGGGAATTCCTTTTGCCTTGCTAGCAGCAACTGCTGTTGAGGAGCTTTTACATGGCACTTGACTCCGTGGAAATAGACTTTTTTCCCTCCCCTATTTGGCAGAGATATACCATGGATTGACTGTCTTCCCATTCATTAATGGGTTTACATGTAATTTAGCAAATAAAAGCAAGGACCTCCTCTTGACAGTAGTAGGACAAAAGCCAAAAATGCTCACAGGAGGTATCAGTTTGAGATCAATACTTTTTGTTTTTAATTGTGTATTGTACATAATCAGGTTTTTAAAAGGCTGGTATGTCTATGGCATAATTGTTTAGAGTCAGCAAGTTGGCAATAATCCAGAATCCTGGCAAGATGGGTCTGATTAAAAACACACTCCGGAAGAGTTGCCTTTTGACTTCCTCTGACGCTTAAGTATTTAGCCACAGTGATCACATCAGTGTATCAGAAAAGCAAATATACTTTAGGTGTCAAATGCGTGGCGTCACATTGTTACCACAGAGCTGAGGTAGACATGACCTGTGCATCATGTGTCTGGTCTGCAGGCCGCCAATTTGAAACCCCTGCTTAGATAGATGGTCAAACCCTAAAACTATTTCTGTGAAGCTCTGAAGCTTTAGTGAGAGCCTTTAGATCAGTTTTGTAGGGTAGGACAAAATGCTGAGACTAGTCTTACTTAAAGTGAGAATGTTCAAAATGAGCAATCTACCTCCAATTTCTTCTTAAATGTACAGAGCTCACATCAAAGGCACAATGAGCAAAGTACACTAACTATAAACTCCTAGCTTCTACTCTTAACAGGTACACAAATCATCTTCCATCTTCCTATTCTTCAAGATAAAAAAGTATTGCCTGTACATAAGATACAAGATGATTTCTTTCCATTTGTTCTCTATAGGAGACAAAGCTTTATAGTATATAGTAATATTCTGATTAATGATAAACATTCAGAACAATTGAATGAAATTTTCTCTGAAAATCACAATCATACCAATATTTTATGGTCTATGCATGCAACTTTTTACTGTGTTTCAAAACAGAAGATGGGAAATATATGTTTTCTTGGACTTACTACTTGTACTGCACAGACCATATAATTCTTTAGTCCTATGAAGGGTTGCCAGAGATAATAACATATCCCTTTTAATCTTTATCAAATAAACCAACTTTATATTCTTTCCTTTTATTTTTAACATCTTGATCTTCAATTGCTTCAAATAATTTCCTAGAACTTGATTTCTTTTCATTTTTTTCTTTTTCCTTCTCTCAGAATTCTTCAAAACTTAACAAAACAGGTATTTTTTGTAAATGCAGTATACGAAAGGTTGCTCTTTTGGTTTATTATTTGTATACCCCTTTTATTAATTTTATTTGTATATTTGGAATAGTTTTCTGTAGTATTTTATAACCTGTCATTTTCAAATTCACTTTCAGATCATTTTTGTCCAATAAAACTTCCATATATAAACAGTACTCAAATTAACTAGTCTATTGCTCACAAATATCTCTCAATATGTCCAAGTATGTTGAAGTATTTTGCTATGTTAGCCAGTAAAATTTAAATGTTCTTTTCCTTTAATTGTAATTGTTAGTTTCTTCTGGTTCCATCAAATTTCCAACTTCATACCTGTCATATTTTTTAAAAAATTCAAAGCAACAGCTTCCCATATTTTTATGGGAAGCATTCTTATAAATAATTTCAAAATCTTTTAAAAATCCATTTGAACCTCTAATCTGTCTGTAATATTCCAAAATGAATGTTTTAATTTAAAAAACTATTTATAATTTATTTTATGAAGGATTGGAGCATACTGATCCTGTGCTATGAACCAAAGATTCGTAATAGCTGAAAAGCAATTAATTGGCAATTTCCAAAAGTGGTGATTTTAGAAGTCTATAGAAAAGGAAGTCTGTAAACCCTGTATCCATAAATGTGCTGGCTGGGACTTGGACAAAGATGTCATTCCCTTATCATACAGAGCTCAAATCCCAGTGGAGATTGCTGTCTTGTAGTCTCCTCACAATAAGCAACTGTTTGGAGTGGCTTGTGAGAGATCCCAAGTCATCTCCCTAGTATTCCTGCTCTTCTGACTACTGCATGAAGTGACACAGCCATCTTCAGTTTGCCATTTCTTATCCAGAAGCCACTCAATGAAGTTGCCCATTTATTGAACACTGTTTTCCATTTTTTTCAGTAAGTTGATTTTTTTTCCTTTTTCCTTTTATATATATATATATATATATATACATACATACATACATACATACATACATACATACATACATACATACATACATACAAGAATTTGAGTTTCTTCTGCTTAAAAGATCTTGGGGACTGAATGTAATATCTATCTTTTTCATTAAGGAACTTAAACTTTTTAACAAGCTGTTTATTAAAGAAGCTTGCTGTGTGTGTCATTACTAAATCAATATTACTGCCTGAGTTCTTGTATCTTTTGGAAGGATGCATTTCTTCTCCCTGGAGATTTGATTAAGATGACTTTGCGCTATGAATTTGGGACTGGAAATATACATTCTGCCAATTTTTTCCATCCATTTAAACTGATATGGTATTATATGCACAAATATCTATCTCTTCATTAAAGAAGGATAGATCAGGTTTGTTTTTTTTTAACAGAAATCCATCTTTGACTGAACCAAAACATTGGTTTAGTCAGTCTAGAAATGTACAAGCTGATGTACAAGTCTGCATAATCTCAAATCAAGAGTATACAAATTTCAAAATATTTTAAGTGATGAATAAATGCTTATTCATCTTATGTGTTTGCCAGTAAATGAATACATAGTCCTTATTTTTAATAAGATCTCAAACAATATTCTGTCATTCACAGATTTTCTGTGTGCATATTTATCTTTTCATGAAATTATTTTCCTTTTCTTTCTATTTTTGAACAAATAATATCTGCACAATTCACCATACCACAAAAATTATTTGTCCTATAAGAGAAAATAAAATATACGTCTTCTGTAAAATAAAAGCTAAATTTCTTTCGGCAATAATGCAACTAATAGGAGATTAATTTCAAGGGGAAGCAGCTATGAATTCTATATCATTTTTGGGGAGACTGCTTTCTGGTTGAGCAACTGGACAGGTTGGCAATAGTACTTTATAAATTCCATATATTGGAGACCGGGGGGGCGGAGCCTGTCGCCGAGGAGGGCTCAACTGAGCTCCTCTCAGAGATCTGGTCTGTATATCTAAATAAGATCATAGATATCACCCCTTTTTGGCTAAGAAAGGGGCAGGGAGTAGCTCTGTGTGCTAGGGTCTATTCGTAATTCACAGCCTTTCTCTTTTTTTTTGGCTGTGGACAGAGATTAGATCCAGCGTGAGCGGAGCTTTTATCTCCAGCCAGTTCTTCTCAGCTGCCTTTTTTGCAGCCCCAGACAGGCGAGCCCCTCCCCCCCCCAGGACAAAGCAAAGTTGTTTGAAGCTAGGATTAATACGGGCGGGTCCCACCCCTGTGAGATTTATGCTTTTATTACTATCTTAAACACCAGCACCATTTGTCTTAGAGGCTTCTTTGTTTAAACGGACTTCAAAATGGCGATTTCTCCCCGTTGGTGACTGATAGGGGATGTACTTAGCCGGTTTTACCTTCTTGCAGACCGCTCCTTAACAAAATAAATTTTTTTTTTTTGGAAACAGAGGGGAGCGAAAGCGCTGTTTATTTGTTTATTTACAATGGCACCCAGGTCAAAATCGAAGCGTCTCTCTACAAATGTGCCTAAAGAATCTAAAGAATCTATACTGGAATCGCAGCCCTTGTCTCCTACGCCCTCTACTGGAGAATTTTTAACACAGGAATTTTTCTTTCAAATGCTTAATGATTTTAAACAAGAAATTAAGGAATTTGTATTGGAGCTATATGATGATTTAAAGTCTAAAATTGACCAAATGAAGGCGAATACGTTTGCAGCCGTGTCTGCCCTGTCAGATTATTCTGCTGAAATAGAGAATAAATTGGAAAGCTTGGAGGAGGCTAATTTTAATTTGACTACTAATATTCAAATATTACAACAAAAAATTAGAGACACTCAAGAACAGCTCGTGATGATAAACTTTAATAAGAAGGCATTCGCAATAAGAGTCAGAGGATTCCGCGAAAAGGAGCGAGAGAATCTGAAACAGACCTTTGTTGAAGCCTTCAGCCATGCGGTGGGAAGCCCGGGACTTAACTTTGATTGGCAGATTCGGAAAATCTATCGCCAGAATTCGTTGGTAGCGGAACAGCGACAGCTCCCGAGGGACATAATTATATATTTTTCCACAAAAGAATCCAGAAACGCGATTATGCAAAAGTTTCATAATAATAGTCTGCGAGTTGATGACCAGGACTTGATTGTCTTTAAAGAAATACCTTTCCAGATGTTGAGAGCAAGAAGAGACTATGCTTTTTTAACTAAAGAGCTTAGAAATCAACAGATTCAATATAGATGGGAGGCCCCAGCCGGCATTACGGTCACATTTGAGAATCAAAGACTTCGTCTTAACTCTGTTTCGGAGGCTCGAGATTTCTATTACAAGACTTTGAAGGCGGGACTTCCTGATTCACTTGGAAAAGAGGAGAGACAAGTTGAAGGAGAAGGCAAGCAACAGACCACATGGCTGCAAGATGGAGGGGGTAGCCTTTCCTCCCTCGGAGAAGCAGAAAAGCGGAGATCGAGGATTTAGACATTTTAAAATATTTGCCAAAGTTGTGGACTGAATGGGGGTTTGCGACCTCTCTCCGGTAGAAAAAGCGGAACTTATTGGTGGGGTGATACTGATTGTATATATGTAAAATGAATGCGGAATGATTTATGTTGTTTAAATTCTGTTAGAAGGGATTACTTTAAAACAGAAGGTAAACTGATTCTTGTTGAAAGTATTATTTGAATATGTGGAATGATCCATGCTATTTAATTTTTATTAGAAGGGAAAGCTTGGTGAAATTATTTTGAGTTGGATTTTAAATTAATGTCTGCATAAATTTGATAGTGGTAAATATCAGAGAAGCAAGGGATGAGGGTAAAATGCATGCGGAATGATTTACGTATATTGGTGGGGTGATATTGAATGTATATATGTAAAAGGATGCAAAATGATTTATGTTGTTTAAATTCTGTTAGAAGGGAAAGCTGGACGAGATTATTTTTTAAAACAGAAGGTTAACTGATTCTTGTTGAAAGTATTATTTGAATATGTGGAATGATCCATGCTATTTAATTCTTATTAGAAGGGAAAGTTTGGTGAAATTATTTTGAGCTAGATCTTAAACTAATGTCTGCATAAATTTGATAGTGGTAAATATCAGACAAGCAAGGGATGAGGGTAAAATGCATGCGGAATGATTTACGTTGTTTAAATCCTATTAGAAGGGAAAGCTGGTCGGGATCATCTTAAGATAGAATGTAAACTGATTTTTGTGTAAAGTAATACTTGATTCACGCTGCTTAAATTTTACTAAGAAGGGAAAGTTTGGTTAGATTATTTTGAATTACTGTTTGAAAATAAGGTTAAGAAAGATTATTTACGCTGTTTAAATCCTATTAGAAGGGAAAGTTTGAATATTCTTCTGTAAAGTAATATCTGAATATGTGGAATGATCCACGCTGCTTAAATTTTACTAGAAGGGATTATTTTTGAGCTAGATTGCATATTGATGTCTATACAAATTTGTACAAATGTTTATCTGAATACAAGGTTAAGGAAGAGGAACGGGAGAGTCTACAGGAGGTTGGGGTAAATAACAAAGAAGTAAGAGACGAGAATAAAATATAGATAGAATGACTTACACTATTTAAGCATAGATAAAGATGGGGGGCTGAGCTTAACACAAAGAGTTCTTTTTCTTTTTTTTTCCTTTTTCTTTTTTCTTTTTTCTTTTTTCTTTTTTCTTTTCTTTCTTTTTTCTTGTTTTTCTTTCCTTTAATATATTACTTTTATTTTTAATCCATACGAACACAAGATACTTTAGATAGAAGGCAGTGCCAGGTGTGGGCCCCGGGAAGTCGGGAGGATTAGGGATGGGGATTTATGGGGGGTGGGTGGGTGGGTGTTAACATAGTCTCAATAAGAACAAGAATGCACTTATATACGGTTGTTTTTTCTTTTTTCCTTTTTTTTTCTCTTTTCTTTCTTTATATTTTTTTTTCCTTGGTTTATTTTACTTTTTATCAGATTAAACAACACTTGAATAAAGGCATACACCAAGGAGGGAGGTAGAGGGAAAGAAGAGGGAGGAGTAAGGAAGGAGTAAGGGGAATGTAAGGAGGGCGTGTTGGGAGTAAGGGGAGAAGGAAGGTTTGAGGGGAAAGGGAAGTAGTAGGAGGGGAGTGTTAGAGGGAGGAAAGGAAAGTTGGAGGGGGTAGATGGGGTGTATGGAGGATGGAAGTGTCAGGTGGGGTTGTGAATGATGAGTTGTGTTTTCTTTTTTATTTTGTTTTATTTTTTTTAATATTTTTTTTATTATAGCAAATACTCTGTATATAAGTGATTGTAAAATGGAATGTGAAAATGAATAAAATATATTTAAAAAAAAAAATCCATATATTGACATGGACTTTGTTTTAGCAAGCATCTCTTTCTAAAATCAGCACTAAAAATTTAGATCAAACTAAATTAAAATAAACACAGTTTGTACAAGAAATAACTTCCTGCAGTCAACTTTTCTAAAAGCTGAGCTTTGACTGTTTTTTAATTTAGATAAATATATTCACTGACCATTAGGCAATTAGAGGGAATTGCTTAAAAAAGGATAAAAGAAGCATAAAGCAATATTAGCGCATTATATTTATAAATGCATATCCAAACACATTAAACCCTTTCTTAAAGTCAGATTAGTATGTGCAATGATTTCTTCCTATAATATAAGAATTTTAAGAGTGCCTAAAACATATTTTAATGCAACAATATTCTGAGTGGAGCTCCTAAAATAGGGTGATTCACTTACTCCTCTTCGGTACAAACACAATGAAATATTATTTGTCATGAATGCTATATAGAACCTAAGAAGTACTGACATGTTTCACGTAGACATTAAGCTAGTCACCTTTTAAAAGGAATCTCCAAGCCCTGAAGCCTAACATTGTCCAATAATACTAGTTTTTCCTGATGACATAGGAAAAAAATTGTACAAAATGTTCTTTGCTAGGTTATGGCATAATTGTAGTACATGTTTCATTACATGAAGAAAATAAAATTCCATTTCCAAAGATCATGTTATATAATCTTTGAAAATTGAATTTTATCTGTATGCACACAGTATTATATACATTTACTTTATATAATTGACAATTGGGAGGGATAATAATAAATGTTTAATACAATTTGGCAAGAAAACTATGTAATTCGGGTGCTTTAATTTTTTCAGAATTATTTTCTTTTACTATCCATAATCAAGGAATGAGTTAAGAACCACTTTATGAGAAATCCAACTATAAAAGACAAAGTATATATCTTCATAAGGTAATTTTTCAGGTTTACTATATGAATCTGAATAAATATTTAAAAATTGAAAATGTATGTCCTCCAATAAGAGATCCAATTTGGTCTAGTGCGTAAAACACCAGGCTGAAAAATGGCAAACCATAAGTTCTAGTCCTGCTTAGGCCATAAAAGCCAGCTGGATAACTTGGGCCAGTCACTCTTTCTTAGCCCACCTCATGGGATTGTTGTTGTAAGGAAAACAGGAGGAGGAAAATGTGTTAAGTTTGTTAAATTTATTAAGACCCTGCCAGGTTTTGCACCATTTTCCTATACTTTTTATGTTAACATGTTAACATAATTAACAGTTGTGTTAAATAATTCTTTATCATAGACCTGTAATAAAATGTTATTCAACTCAATGTTAATTTATTCTACATCTTTCTGCTGGTGGGAGAAAATCTGTTCAGCAAAGACTTTTTACTGTTTAAAACAACATGCATTATAAACCACCAATTGTAGAATTAAGGGAATAGCTTTTACCACTTAAATTGAAAGTATTGCAATGTCTCAAAACTAATTTGTTTGATAAATTCACTGTCATTCAACTGACAGATATTAAAATAGCAGCTTCCAGATGGTTTTGTTAATAGCTGTAGTAGTAAATTAAACCTGATTTAGCTATGATCTGTTATATAAGAAATGTCTGTGCTGCAAATTTGAGTTTGTTGAAATAATGGTGAAGAAACCAAAAATAATGAAGTCTAAAAAAACCTAATTCATTGCTGAGATAAATGTACAATCCCATCAGTGGTGGGTTCCGGATCCCATTGCAACAGGTATGGTTGCAATTATACCAAATTTTACCCCAAAACTGGATAAGGTTTTATCTACCTAGTAAGCTTTTTAAATATTTGAAATAGGTTAAAATGTCATGTTGTTTCCAAACTCTCTTTCATTTTAGGGCTGACTAAATTCAGTTGAATATATTCTATTAATTCACTAATTATACACTTGGGTCATGTGTGTGTGTGTGTGTGTGTGTGTGTAATACTAATATAAGTCCCCAAGTGTATGATCGTACATATATAATACAAAGAATTCTTGTGATAAACTTATTAACCTTTCCATTTTAATTCTACTTTAATAGTTGATAACTGTATCAGTACAAATTACAATTTAAATCTGTAGTTGAACAAAGAAAAACAGCAAAAGTTAAAAGAAATTAATAATGAAACAAATAGAATAACAGAAACTGTAAGAAAAAAATTGTATTGGTCATTATTGCTTCAATAGTTGAGAACAGACTGAATCACCTAAGAAAGAAGTTATCAACTTTAATATAAACAAAAAAATGGCATTTTAAACTTTTTTATTTCAAAAATCAACCATCTACTTGATAGAAAGTAAAGCAGAATGTAAAATATGGTAGCTGCCCAGATTTTTAAAAAATATGGTTCAGAAAATAATTGTTTCTTGTTTGCAATTCCACAGTAAAATAGGTATAGATATTTTATTCTTTTAGAAATAAATTTTAAACAATTAAACTTTCAGATTTTTGTCTAAATCTATGGAAAATCTCATCTCTTGTAGAGATAAAATTCATGTAGAAACTGAACAATATTTGAGTAACTGCCAGATCCTTATCTTTCAGGTAATGAAATTTTAATTAAGAATTCAAAGGCAGAGAAAGATGTCAAAATAAACTTCCATAAATGTTGTCAATTGAATTGGGTTAGAAATATGTTCAATACCAATCATGCATTCCCCCCCGCCCTGCAATACTGAGTTTCCAGACAAATGTGATTATTCAAAACACTGTGACAGCCCATATTACCCTTGATTTTCATTTGTACTCCTAGTTAGATACATTCTCTTGGAACTTTCTGGAGTCCTATTAGTCTCAATAGTTATTGTTTGAAAAAAAGAGATATAGATTCTTAGATTGGCTTTGAAATATTTAATTGGCAAAGCAGCTTGTTTAATAGCTGGAATTTTTTCCACAGCTGCTTTTGAAAGCACAGATGGGATAGACAAACAGTATCTGGAACTGCAGCAGGAGATTTCTTGGCCCTAGTCACCTATTTAGAGGAAAATAACTGGCTACAGTGAGATATTACAATGTAAATAGTCTTAATTTATTTGTTTGATGAAACACTGTCCATGCAGCACAGGATTTTAAATACTTTATAAAACAGTTAGGAGAGAAAAATGAATGTTATATCACATCTCTATACACAGAGAGAAGGAACCATAAAATCATGTCAGTCAGGAATGATATATATTTTATAATGTTTTTCTTTTATACATATTTTTGTTTCCTTTTTTACTTTCCTAATTAGTATGGGTGTTTTTTCTTAATTAGCAGTTATAAAATATTATTGTGCAGTTGGAAATAGTATCAGTTTTAAAGTTATATATACACAATTCGGTGTTACAATTTTGATGATATCTTACTATCTTAACTATGGGCCAATAGAAAATATTTAAATGAGCTTAATCTTAGTGTGAAGAAGTTAAAATGGAATTTACAATGAAGCAGACTTTATGCATTCCTAATGGAACAATTTATGTATCAAATTTCACGTCTACTGGAAAAAGTATAGAGGATGTTTTTCCCCCTCATTCCCTTAGGTTTTAGATCAGCCTTACTGAATGAGAATTATGGGAATATTGCACATCTTTGAACTTACACACCAATACAACTATATTTAGTGGTCCTTTACAGAGCTAGACTCAGTGCTGCAACATGATTTGGGAAGCAGCCAGTCTGATCAATGACAGACAAACACATGCAAATACAAGATAAGCTTGGCAAAAATATGGATTTCATTCATCATTGTAGCTGCTTAGGATCTTGCAATACAGTACTGGTGGTTTACTGTATAGCTGCTATCATGTGATAGAAAGACACATATACAACAGAACTACTTTATAATAAAATAATGTGACATAGTATTATATTAAAAGTGATTCTTCCAAAGTTGTCCCACAGCGTCAGTCAATAATTTTGCTGATGGTTTGCATCTATCTTTAGGAATGAAATAGAAATTAATATTAGAATTAAATAAGGACATCAGATTTGGGGTAAATTTAATCCAGCTCAGAAATAATTTAGCACAAAATATCACAACATATGCTGTTTTGCTCATCCTAATAAACAAGATTCTCAACTTGGAATGCAATTTGACAAACAAAAAGTTCTATATATAGTAGTATATTTAATTTGCAAAATTCTGACGTGTAAGTGAAATTTACTCTTCCCTAATAATGCTATAAATATAAGTGACAACATTCAGTATTCAGTATGGATGAGAAGCGAAACATCTTTAATGAAAAACCAGAGCATCTAATTGCTTCTTGAAAAAAAAAAGGATCTTTGGGACAACCATGACCTGGATGACTGAGAATCTCCATAGACAAAAGCTTTTAAACCACTTCAGATAATTTCAAAAGACATTTCCAGCCTGTTGATATTCTTTTGCTTATGAGATCATTATCGGGCATTTCATATTACACATATAGACAAAGATGCTGTAGAGATAAACTGACATTGGTCTATGAATTGAGAGAGAATATTCATTAAAGAAATTGGAGGAATCTTGACAAATAAAGTCATGTTAATAAGGCAAAGAAATATTGCCAACCATTTTTAGCAAATGGTCCAATTTGTTATATTTCATTAAAACAAACTTTGCATAATATTTTATGGAATGAAAAAAACTTTTACAAGGCCTTTCTTCTCAAACATTCTTCCAATACTTTCATATATTACTTGTGAGCTTCAAATTTATAATTTCACATATCAAAAATGTCATATTTTTTCATTGAAAAAAACTTTTTCCCAAAACATGTAGCTATTACTAACAATGTATATCAACATTCAGCTTGCTAACTAGCTTAACGTGGGTTCTATGTTTTATGGTTGACTACTTTGCATGAGTATGTCACTCTGTTAAGACATAATATATTTTAAAATACAGCCTGGACACAGCATATTATGTGAATACAACTGAATTCTGCTAATGCAATCTTAAAATTTGTTATGTAAACCAGCTATATGTCTATTTAATATGAAGTAAGAATTACTGTACATTGCATGGGAGATCTTATTTCATTTTATTTTTAATATTAATAAAAAGCAAGTATTTGTAACAACAAAAATGCATGATATTCCTATAAAATTCCTAGATATATGTAGTAATTGTTAATCAGTAGATATGGTTTCATAAAAGACTATGGAAACTCTTGAAAATGATTTTTTTTTAAAAAAAAAGTTGTTTGGTATTTGATTTCCATCAAGATAAGGGATCTTGACATGCCTAAGGAATGGAGAACAGAGACTTTTATTCTTACAAAAGCCAGATAAATTCCTTGATTCACCCTAACCAGCCTATAAAATTAGCTGTCAGGAACTCTCAATGTAAATCAAAGTAAATTACGTTTGCTCAGTGTTGTTATGTACAAACTAGCATTACTTTCCCTCTAATACTATAACATGTGAAGAATACTTAACACTTTTACGCAAATAAGGCAACTTTTCAAAGTTATCTCGCCAGAAAACGCTGCATGAGATTTCATATTGTTGCAATATGAAGTCCTTAGTGGTTATCACCTTCTAGACAGGTGTCTCATGATCTGTCTGATTAGACATCAGAGTTCTCCCTTGGTGCTGTTTCTCAAGGACATTTGCCAAGTTTGCATAATGTTGTTTTTCTTTTGTAGAGTTTCATTGCATTGCATGGCAACTGATAAAAAATCAACTAAAGAAGTATTCAGAAATTCTTTGCAGGAACAAAATTTGATAACTCTTTTGTTATTAAATGTTTCCTGATGAATTTTACTGTTATTCTATGCTATATCACATGTGAAGAAAGGCAGAAAGTGAAACCCACCTTTTTACAGGTACACAGTCCATGCTATAGAAAATTTAAAAAAATAGTAAAGGGATTCTTCTTCAAAGGAACTATGGAAATTCTCAGTCATCCAGGTCATGGTTGTCCCAAAGGTGCTTTTTCAAAAGGCAACTGGACTTTCTGGTTTTTCTTTGAAGATGAAATCAGAGCTGAAGAAGCTTCTTGGATGAGAAGCGCAATGTCTTCAAATAAAAACCAGGAAGTCCAGTTGCCTCTTGAAAAAGCACTTTTGTGAATACTTTGCAAATACTATTTTTAAATTGGATAGGGATGGATTCTCAAGTAAGTAAATTACAAAGTAATCAAATGCTCCTAAACCTGTGGTGGAATCCAGCCAGTTTGCACCTATTTGGGAGAGCCGGTTGTTAAATTGTGAACAATTTATCCCAAATCTCAAATGCTTTGAGGCAGACCTATACAATTATAAATGTTACTTTAAAGCAAAATAAATATTCTAACTAATAATGCATTAGATATACAGTACAATGAAGTTAGTAACTACAGTTTTGCTGATTGCAGCAATACTATTTTGAACAAGGAAAACCAGATGCTTTTTCCTCTTGCTACTTTCAAAGATGTCTGTATTGATGTTTCCTTTGTGTTTGGCTAGGCTAGCTAACAATCCAACACCATTTTAAAAATACCTTTTCTTTGGAAAACAAAATTGCCAATACATTGTGTCATTTGAATGATTTTAAATAAAATAAAATATTTCAATCTACAAATTGGACATCAAGACAGACTATTTATGTGTTGATATTTCACAAATAAAGGAATTTACACTTTATGTTTGGCTGAATTACAATTTTCCTTTTATATATAATTTTACTAAAAGTCTTAAATTTAGTTTAGTTTATTATTTATAGGCCGCCCTTTTCCCTGAGGGGACTCAGGGCGGCTTACAATTTATAGGGAGGGGGATACAAAACAATAAGACATAAATAAGATAAAACCTAACACAAATTAATATAAAGAAGGAAATGAAAAAAAACAATAAGTGCAAGGAAAGAAACAAGTTGAAAAATACAAAAGAAATATATATATAAAGAAGTTACTTCTGATATTCTCCATAGCGGTTATGTATAAATATATTTTAACCTCTCTGAATTCACAGCATATTACTCTTAATTTTATAATCTCTTCTATCTAATCATAAAAACCAGAGATCATGAGTTTTATCATTTTTACCAACAAGTCCATAAGAAGCTTTTACAATTTTCTGAAATAAATGGATGCAGTAAAAGATGGGAAAGGACTGAAAATACATTGTAAAGCTTTTTTCATTCCACCAAATATTATGTAGTGTAATAGTTTAAGTGTAGTATAAATGTATTGTTTGTCTAGATAGATATAGATATAAATATACAGACCCTCAAACACAGTTGATTATATTGGTTTTTATGGGGACTTTCTCCAATTTTAGAGACATTAACAACCTCTGTTTAGAGTTAAGAAAAGGGTAAAGCATTGCAGGCATTCTCTCTCTCTCTCAGGCTGTAGAATATTAATCTCCTCTTTTCTGATACTTTAACAGTCCAAGTTCTTCTTGATCTACATTCCTAATATGGATCAACTCATTCTTAATTAAAACAACAAATTTTCAAGAGTTAGCATTGCCTAAATCCATCTTTGTAACTCTTCTGTATCACAGTACTAGTGACTCTTACTTGCTGTTATATCTCCTTTTCTTCCTTTCTTGCTCCTCCCTATTCCCCTCCTTTTTTATAATTCAAGGTCAGCCTTTCCTTCTTCTCTGAGGAAAATCTTTCTCTGAGACAATAAACTAACTACCACATACTCTCTTACCAGGACAAGGTATTCATTTGAGTATCTAGGTTATCTTTATGCTTCTGAAACAGATTCCCAGGAAGGCATGGACTCCTGTAACCTGTCATAATATGCTAATCTAAAATGAGATTTGTTCAATGTAATCTGCAAGACTAGCCCATGCAATTGTTTTATGGTTCGATGTGTGATCTTATATTGGGCAATTCAGGCAAATCAAGTAATTGAGACCATTCAGTTAAATCATGAATTTTAAAAATGATGGTTTAGACTTTGTGTGAATATAATTTGACTCTTGAGAAGAAACTATGTTGGGAGATTTTGTTTTGTTTTGGTTTTCTTTTATGTTTTTAAGGAGTCTTTAGTAGCTGACCTTTCATGGCGTCCATGATTATATTCAAGCTGTGCCAGGAAGGCAATTGTATCATTCACTTAAAAATTGGGTTTATCAAAATATAGACATTTCATGAGCAAACACAAAGTATGGATGATTTGCACTAGGTCTGGCAAAGATTGAATCTGAAGGTTCAACAAAATCTTCAACTTTTCTAATTAAATTGAAATGCCAAAATAAGTTTGTTTTTAGCAAGTAGATTTGGAGTGATTCAAGATGCTTTTGAAGTTGGTTACAAGGAGACTTCTTGGAAACAATGATGGGATATTGGTGGAGCTGTTGGCCGCAGCAGAAAAATGAAGCAATGAAGAGATAGGCTCCTTGAAATTCTTCTTCAGAATACAGAGGAAGTCAGGATTGCCCACATATGCTCTGTACAGAGGCGCCTCTTGAAGACCCATAAGACAGTGGTCTACAGTAGGTGTTAGAGTTCTGGGGGCTGGGGAAAAGTCATCCTGTCTAAACTGTAGTTCAATGCCTTCAAATGGACACTGGGGTTGTGTACTTTCTATCTTCTATCTTTCTATCTTCACCTTAGGTAATTGATTCTTAGTGGCTTTTTGAATGTTAAGAAACTTTAGAAAGGCAAGTTTCATTTCATCAGGTGAGTTTCCTTTTATGCTTGATGAAAGAAATTTTATGCAAGTGTAAGTACTTTTAAAAGAAAAAAATATTTTTGAATGAATACCAAAAGTGTGGCTAGAATACTAATTTTGCAAAGTTATAAATGGATTAAGGAGCCAGGTGGACTTCAAAATATATTTTCTGACAATTGTTTAAAATCTTACAAAAATATATATGAAGACTTTGAAACCAACTGTAAGAGTTCCCTGGGGAAATGTTTTTGATTTGGGGGGGGGGAACCATAAGAGAGGATTTTGACTAAAGGGAACCAGAGAGAACTAAAGATTACAATTAGAGGAGAAGAGACTTATTAATACAGTTGACTGTGGAAGAATTCAAGGATATTTGGTAATGCACTCAGAAATTATTCTTAAAGTTGTTTGCTATTATTAAAATTATGTTAAAATAAACTACAGAAGAGAAGCACAAAAATGGACAAAACAGAGCCTGAAGCTGAAATGGATCTAAAAGTGGATTTAAAAATTCCAGACTACAAAAATTATAGGAAACATTTGCAACACTGGATTTACAAATGAAACCAGCTTAATAATGAACGGGATATCTATAATACATCAAAACAGTGTCTTGGTTATTTACAACTTATACTTGGAGAGTTGAAAAGGACCTTGGAGGTCTTCTAGTCTAACCCCCTGCCTAGGCAGGAAACCCTATACCATTTCAGAGAAATGGCTATCAAACATCTTCTTAAAGACTTCCAGTATTGGGGCATTCACCACTTCTGGAGGTAAGCTGTTCCACTGATTAATTGTTGTAACTGTCAGGAAATTTCTCCTCAGTTCTAAGTTGCTTCTCTCCTTGATTAGTTTCCACCCATTGCTTCTTGTTCTACCCTCAAGTGCCTTGGAAAATAGTTTGACTCCCTCTTCTTTGTGGCAACCCCTGAGATTTTGAAATGCTGCTATCATGTCTCCCTTCGTGATCCGTCAAAACCGCACTCGACTAAGCCGCGCCCGATTAAACCACGTCGCTGACGTCATCAACAGGGCGACAACAGCCAGCGCGGAGAAAGAAGGGCGCTTTAAATAGCGCTTTGAAAGCAAGCCGATTCAACTTAAGGTAAGGGTTAGGTTTAGGGCTAGCTTTAGGGTTAGCTTTAGGGTTAGATTAAGGGTTAGGGTTAGGGTTAGGTTAAGGGTTAGGTTTAGGGTTAGGTTTAGGATTAGGTTAAGGGTTAGGTTTAGGGTTAGGTTTAGGGGGGTAGGTTTAGGGGTTAATTTTAGGTTTAGGGTTTACAGCGTGCTTCTGTCTCCGTGCTGTTGTCGCCCTGTTGATGACGTCAGCGACGCGGTTTAGTCGGGCGCGGTTTAGTCGGACGTGGTTTTGTGGTGGAACCGTCTCCCTTAGTCCTTATTTTCATCAAACTAGACATACCCAGTTCCTGCAACCATTCTTCATATGTTTTAGCCTCCAGTCCCCTAATCATCTTTGTTGCTCTTCTCTGCATTCTTTCTAGAGTTTCCACATCTTTTTTTACATCGTAGTGACCAAAACTATCCAAGTATGACCTCACCAAGGCATTATAAAGTGGTATTAACACTTCAGTGATCTTGATTCTATCTCTCTGTTTATGTAGCCTAGAACTGTGTTGGCTTTGTTGGCAGCTGCTTGCTGCACACTGCTGGCTCATATTTAAATGGTTGTCCACTAGGACTCCAAGATCCCTTTCACAGTTACTACTGTTGAGCAAGGTACCACCTATACTGTACCTGTGCATTTCGTTTTTCTTACCTAAATGTAGAACCTTACTCTTTTCACCATTGAATTTCATTTTATTAGATAGTGCCCAATGTTCAAATTTCTCAAGATCCTTCTGTATCTTGAGCCTATCTTCTGAAGTGCTGGCTATTCCTGCCAGCTTGGTGTCATCTGAAAAATTGATGAGTTCCCCATTTATTCCCTCATCCAAATCATTGATTAAGATGTTGAAGAGTACTCGGCCTAAAATAGAGCCTTGGGGTACTCCACTGCATACTTCCCTCCATGTAGATGCAGTTCCATTGAGGACTACACTTTGAGTGTGGTTGGTTATCTTTCTTATGTTATCTTTACAAAAGATTTGTGTTAAATTAGTGAAGGAATTTCTAGGAGGAGTCAAGAGAAAATGTTAAGAAATAAACTTGTGAGACATTAATTGAAGAAATTAAAGATCAAGCTTTTAAAAAGCAAACATAAGGAATTTAAAGTGGATTTATTTGATTAAAGTATATATCTTGTTCTTAATGTGTATGTGTGCATATGTATTCTCAAATCTATATTATTTACCCATTTATTTTCATACAAAATCACTACAGGGTTTTGGAGTGGCCTGTTGGTGCTCCCAAGTTATTTATTTCATCTCTCTTTATTCTGCCTCGCTGCTTGTAAATTTTAACTCTCCTCCACACCCTTTGCTGTTTGCTATTTACTAATTTATCTTAAGTGAGTACTTTTTTGTAAGCAGGTCTGAAAAGATGAGGTGGTAGGGAGACCTGGAGGCAGATGTTGGATAATTTATTTGTGCACTATTAGTAGTCGTATAGCACAATGTTTAAAAATAAATATTGTTTCTATTGAGTATTTTTAGCTCATTATATTTTAAACAATGATTCTATGAGCATTTTTGTGAGAAGACTTTTGAAACCACTGTCACAAAGGGGATAAATTTGCAGCGCATTCTCACAGATAAAGAATCACTGCCATGTGGCATTAAATCACTTCAGATTTTTTCCTGCCATATGGAAAGAGGACATAACTTACAGAAATGATTTTTTTTCCACAGTAAACAAGTACTGTTTACTATTTAAATTAAGAAATAGTCAATTTTCTTCTTCTTTCTTGAAATTTCCTAATATATGGAGTCAGAAGGCTATATATAATTGCATCTGATTTATCTTGTTAAAAATCTCTTGAAGATGACAGGTTATAAGAATATATTATGAAAAGAATACATTGAGTATTATGTGAGATTATTTCTACCTGCATGAAAAATGTCTTCACCATTTTAAATCTTTTGAGAAAGAATTAAGGAGGTTTTCCTTTTTGACACAAAGTTTAAAAATCTGTTCTCATTCCTATGGATGATACATGTCTTGGATCCTCCACCAAAGATCTAGGACTATTTTAGTGTTCTTAACAGTGCACTCTTCTGGATAAAGAACTCTGATGTTGCTCTTGGGATCTGTTGGATCCACTTTCCCAGCTTAGGAGTCACAGCCCTGAGTACTCCTACCACTACTGGGACTACTTTGGTCTTTACTTTCTACTTCCTGGCTAATTCCTCCTTCAGCCCTGGTAGTTCTCCAGCTTTCTATATTCCTTCCGAATGTTGCTATCACTTAGCACCATTACATTTATCATCACTGCTGTATTCTAGTCCTCATCTATTATTACAATGTCTGGTTAATAACCAGCTAGTTATTGGCATCTTCTAATATACTAAGGAAATCAAATCAGTCAATCCTAAAGGAAATCAACCTTGATTGTTCTTTGGAAGATCAGAAACTGAAGCTGAGGTCAAATACTTTGGCCACTCAATTAAAAGAGACGACTCATTGGAAAAGATACTGGAAAAGTTTGAAGGCAAAAGGAGAATGGGACAGCAGAGGATTAGATGATTAATGTCATCCATGCAATGAACATTGTGTGTCCAACAACACTTGGTCAATAAAGTATATTATATTCTGATATGAATTTGAGCAAACCTTGGCAGACAATGGAAGACAGAGGATATTGGAGTGCTGCAGTCCATGGGGTTGCAAAAAGTTGTACTTGACTTAGTGACTGAACAACAACAAAAGCATACTATCTTATGGTATTTCTGC
This sequence comes from Thamnophis elegans, assembly GCF_009769535.1. NCBI lineage: Eukaryota > Metazoa > Chordata > Lepidosauria > Squamata > Natricidae > Thamnophis > Thamnophis elegans. Next base: position 36,037,648 of record NC_045546.1, read on the forward strand.
ACTGAACCTTGGTAATCAGTCTTGATGATTAATTGTAATTTATCCATTATCTTATACATCAAATCAGCTGCTGCACTCTGAAATGTACTGGGTGGCAATGACATTTCATTTACAGATGTTGGTTGCACATCTAGTTGTTCAAATTGTTCTTCTAAATGTTCTTGAATCAAGGATGTAATGTGTGGTTGATCTACTTCAAGTTATGAGAGTAGCTTCTTCTTCACTAGATTGAAGCATTGAGTCACTAGCTGTTTCTCAGTTAACGTGGGTATAACAGAATTGGAAGGGATCTTGACAGTCTTCTAGTCCAACCTGCTACTCAAGCAGGAGACCCTATACAATATCAGCCAAGTGGCTGACCAGACTTCAGAACTCATGAGCCTCCATCATTGGAGACTTTACTGGAGGTTAAAAACCTCCAGTAATGGAGACCGATGACTTCTGAAGGCAAGCTGTTCCACTGGTCAATTGTTCTCACCATTAGGAAATTTCTCCTTAATTCCAGGTTGCTTCTCTCCTTGATCAGTTTCCATCAATTTTTTCTTGTCTTGCTTTCTGATGCTTTGAAAAATAAATTGACTCTCTCTTCTTTTTGGCAGCCCCTCAATATTTAATGTAAGTATCATGATTCCCCAAAATTTGACATGTTTAATCCATGTAATGTCTGAACTTAGCGTAAGTTACCATGATTTCCTGCATCAAAGAACAGCTTTCTAACCACTAGGTTATCCAGCTGCCAGATAAATGGATCAGTAGATGTATTGATGGATGTGTGTGTGTGTGTGTGTGTGTGTGTGTGTGTGTGTGTGTGTGTTCCAGCACAACTCTGGAATGCCTTGCCCATTAAGGAGAGTGAGTATGGTGTCCTAGAGCAGTAATTGTTTGTGATGTCATGGAGAAGGGAGAGCCTGGGCCATTAAGGAGAGCGAGTGCAGCATCCTAGAGCGGCAGTGCTTTTGATGTCAGTTCCTTCACAGCTTCCTCTGGAAAGCCAGCCATGATGTTCACCCTCCACTGGACCAATAGGGAAGCACCTGATGGATTTGGGGCAAAGTGCCAGGATCATAGACAGGGCAGAAAAGAGGAGCACAAGGGAGAGGGCAGGGATGATGGGCATGGGAGTAGGAGGAAGAAAGTTCCCTCTCAATGGCTCGCTGTCTGACAAATACTTCTATGTCTGTAAATACCCGTGTAACGCTGGGTTATCAGCTAGTAAGGAATATAAAGTAAAGTATTGACTATTTAAAAAGATATCAAAAGACTCAATGCTCTCGCATTGCTCTGTGTTATAACAGAATCACACTAATGTGATGGATAATTTAGAAATTTTATATATAAATCTTGTGCAACTATGACATATTTTACTTTATGGCTTTTCTGCACTTTAAAAAATTAACAAGAAAAAGGAGAGAAAACAAATGAATTTCAACAACTGTGGCCGGAGCAGTAGAAAGGGGTTGCTTGCCTACCCCTGGTATTTTCCTTTAATTGCCACACCTTTCTCAGCTGCACAATAATTGCGGGTCATACAAACTGCAGAGCAGTTGAAACGAAGAGAAGGAACTGTGATGTTCTCTGTGCCTATTTTGCTGAAAGGTTGTAACTGGCCTACAGGGCACTGACAACTGTTCAAATAAAGAGTTGTATCTTTCCTTTCAGTGGGGAATCTCAGCAATTTCATCCTAGAGGCTGCAGACTCATAAACATTCTAAAATATTTAAAAGCAACAGGTGTGACCCACACCTTCAGTACCCCCTTCAGATAGGGGTTAGCCTCCTAAAAATAAATTTGCCTTTAAAAAAAAATCAAGTAGATTGACTGATGCTCTCTGCAGCTTTTTAGAGATTTGCTAGCCTAGAAGTCCTTTTACGTCTTCCTTTTGACCTTCTGAGGTGCAATTTCACCACATGGTTTCTCTCTCCAAAGTAATCATGAGATTTCCATTCCTTTTTAAAAGCAGAGTATCTTCTCCTGTTCTAGAAGCAGGATTAATGGCGGTAAAGTTCATGCATGAGGGCTAACTTTTGCTTTCAAATGTTCCTTGTAATATATGATATCCAACAAATGCTGGATTTAAAATAAAAGTAAACTCTGCTTTGGAGTAACTCCAAGCTTTTCTCATGAACATATCTGCATAGTTTTCATGACAACAATGCAGACAAATTTGTCAGTACTGCCTTTTCCTTTTTTAATTTCAGTATAATCTATAAATTTAAAATGTTCTATATAGTGGTCACATATCTAAGTACTAACCAGGTCTGACCCTGGTTAGCATTTTGAGTTCCACCTGGCTCAACTATAAAATGAGATCAGCTGACACCAACGTTGCCATTAACGGTTTCCAGAACAAATAGGCATTCGGGATATTTTGTTTCCTATTATAAATATTTCTACTAAAACTGCCTTTCTATTTAAACTGCACTCATTATAAATTTGCATTATTAATATATATCAGCAGAAGCCAATTTTGTGTGATCTATGTACTCTGTTGCCTTTTTTAGTGATGCATAAATGGCTAAGCTGAATATAAAATATGTTCTATAAATATTAGCAAATGTATTGCTAGGAAAGAGTATGACTATCAGTTTTCAGAACAGAGTATTCCCAAAGAATTATATAGTTGACTCCAAAAAAGTAGAACCAGTAGGATTTATAGGTGTTATAGGCTGTAAGTAGAAGTAGAATTAAGTTTTCTTCTTCTGGAAGAAGAATGATCTTCCTTCCATCAAAACCACAGCCTAACAAGCTTCCAATTATAATGCCAGTTATGAATTGTAACATCAAAGAAAAATTCTGTGCTAATTCTAATATAATGCAATCTGATTTTGTGAATAGATACTTTCCAATCCTAACAAATGGCACTGAAACTCTCATTCAAAGTATAATAGTTGAAACTATACAATATGCATAAGAATACCCGTCATAGAGACTAAAGATTTCTTAATCATATAAAATTATTTTTAAAGGAATCTGCCATATATCATTTAAAGAGGTCAACTTTAAAGAAGAGCCGAGGTGGCGCAGTGGTTAGGGTGCAGTACTGCAGGCCACTTCAGCTGACTGTTATCTGCAGTTCAGCGGTTCTAATCTAACCGGCTCAAGGTTGACTCAGCCTTCCATCCTTCCGAGGTGGGTGCAATGAGGACCCAGACTGTGGGGGCAATATGCTGACTCTGTAAACTGCTTAGAGAGGGCTGAAAGCCCTATGAAGCGGTATATAAGTCTAACTGCTATTGCTAACTTTAACCTTTTAACTCCATCACAACTTAACATTTTCCCCCATAAAATAAATTCTGTGACTGAATTTTGTATGTAGTAATAGCAATAACAATAGCACTTAGGCTTATATTCTACTTCATAGTGCTTTACAGTCCTCTCTAAGAGGTTTGCAGAGATAGCATATTGCTCCAACAATTTGGGTCCTCATTTTACCAACCTCAGATATATAGAAGACTGAGACAACCTTGAGCCGGTGAGACTCAAACTCCCAAACTGCTGGCAGCTTGTGATCAGCAGAAGTAGCCCTCAGTACTGCATTCTAACCACTATATCACTACAGCTCTTAGTTATTGAGCACAAGCAAATTTGACCAAATATACATGTATTGATGTAAATATATTTCCTTTTCAGCTAAGACATATTAGAGTAGGCTGTGCATTTTAAGGCATTATTCACTACTTAAATATAGTAGTATTATAAATTTTATTTGCATGCTTTCCTAAACCATTGAATCTGATTTTACTTCAAATCAACCCTTAACATTTTTTTTAAAGAAATGTAATATTGCACATGAAGGCTATGAGTGGCAAAGTCAGCACACCATCTGCAACATCCACTACCCATAGTTAAGCATATGATACTCTCATAAAGCAAGCTCTGTTTCCCTCTCTAGGCCAAACACTCCCACCTTCTTTGTTTCTTCTGAATAACCTTTCCATACACAAAACAAAGCATTCCAGCAAGGGGTATGTGGAGACAAGGTATAGGCTAACCTCTCTACATTTTAAACCCCTGCCTGACAAAAAGGGGAGGGAGACTAGAATCATGGACTATTCAGTTTACAATCAGCTATTGTTCTACTAACCTATTTTAACCATGGGAAATACCTTTGTTGCTGTGGTTAACAATGAAGTGGAATGTAAGTAATGTGGCCAGGTTCCAAAATGAAAATATCTATTATACTTCTAAATGCCAAGTTATGCAGTAGATCCACTTAAAATACCTCTGATATTATTTTCTTACAACTAATTTACTGAGAATATTGGATTTTGGAGTTTTATCAGGCAGATAGCCATTGACTTTGGCTCCTAGTTCATTGCATTTGTGAATGTCCTGTTGAAAAAAGACTAACCTTGGTCAAAGTCACAGTTAAGGCATGCCTTCCCTCCTGCATTGCTTTAACAGACAATGATGCTTGATATATCTTGAATCAATTCAGCATTTGCAGATTAAGCAAGAAAAATGATTATCACACTTTGTTCAACTCTATGATCTTTTGGAAAACCTGTGCCAAAATAGTAAACACAACAACACCTTCTGCTAAAAATTCCCCATATAGCGTCAGGCAGATTTGTTAGTAATGGATCTTCTAAAGAATTGGAGGAAAACTATGATAAACCAAATTTACCAAATTGGTGTTGCTTCTGCAATAATGCCATTGCTTTCACTGTGAAAAATGTATTAGAACTTTGTTCTGCCATGTTTTAATTCACTGTACTATTGCCAAATCTGTATCAAAGCTTGACATTTACACATTTTTTTGTTCAATTTCTAGCATTATCTGGGAGGGAGGGCAGGGGAATCACAAAAATGCAAAGTCACAGGAGTGTCAAAATATGCAAATATCAATCATATTACTATATTATCTAAATGGAATGTGGTCCTGTTTAAATAATTAGTCTTCTACTTAACACAGGCTTTTGTCTGATCACAGATTAGATAAACAAGGCTTGCAAAGAAAATGTATCTATTTTCAGGGGGAAAAATTGTTTTGCTTACAGATTTATATCATTGCAATGCACTAGCATTGTGCATTCACAGGATTGAGGCCAGTAAGTTCTTCTAGCATACGATGGACTGATTTAAGGCTTCAGGTTTACCCAGAGGAATGTGTTTTCCTGGAATTTGGGATCATGTATAAATAGTGGCAGCATAGTCTAGATATTTCTAACATTTCTCCCATGTTGGTAATTGAGATGCTGCTTGAAAAGACAAAAAAGTAGAGCAGCTGTTGCAAATATTTCGTGTTTCAGTAGAACATCCTCCATTTCATCTATCGCGGCAACTAGCTCTGTATTCCTTAGCAACCCTTCCCCCCTCCTTGAACTCCTTGCTGTAAAAAAGCTGTCACTTAACACATGCAAGTAAACAAAATACTTAGAAGCCTCACTAAACATGTCAAGGAAATAGTCACTGAAACTATTAAGCATGATGTGATAAACAGAAAGCAACATGAATACATCTGGTTTTGTCCTGTCTCTGAATAGATTATGCTCCTAACTATTTCTAATTAGTGAAATAAATACAATGTTAGAGACAAACTTGATAAGGTTAAATTTGAAGCAACTAGTGTTCAACAGTAAGAAAAATTATACACTGCTTTAGGACAAAAGAGTCAGTTTGGAGTAGTGGTTAAGGCAGTATTGTCAAACTCGTGGCCTATCGGCCACGCCCATGCCTGGTTTAGTGAAAAGTCATGATACATCACATGACACCACTATGACGATGTGATTTTGACACCCCTGGATTAAGGCATCAGGCCAAGAGATTTTGAGTTCTAATCCTACCCTGGGCATAAAGCCAGTGGGGTGATCTTGAGCCAGTCATTCTCTCTTAAGAGGTTGGAATTTAAGAAGGGGTCAGTGGGAAAACTACTAAAATCTTTACAAGAAAGCTACAGGGGTAGTTATTAAGAGTTAATACTGACTCTAAGGCACACCTATACTTATCACAAAAAGGTTAGGATAGGCTACCAGGACTGCATGCAATAGCACTTAGACTTATATACTACTTCATACAGCACTCTCTAAGCAGTTTACAGAGTTGGTATATTGCCCCCAGCAATCTAGGTCCTCATTTTACTGACCTTGGAAGCAATGAAGGCTGAGTCAACCTTGAGCTGGTCAGGATCAAATTGCTGGAGTTGTCAGAGTTATCCTGCAATACTGCATTCTAACTACTGCACCACCATGGCTTTTAGCAAACATGATGTGTCATTCATGCATTATGCAGCTCACATTCCTTCTATATGTTAAGCGCAGCCTTTGTTATCAAAATATTGACTACAACAGCCTTTTATCATTCTATTTCTATAGGTACTGTAGTTCTATGCTTAGGTCAACAATTGGGATTGGAATTTCCATTGCCAAACAATGTGATTGCAAAGTGTGAAGTCATGAAGTACAGTCAGACTGTATCACTGAGTAATGGCAATTTCAGTGGTTCTCTTGTCATCCCAACCCCAGGATGTGCAGATCTTAAATGGGAAGATGTGGGTGTCCCAGGCAAGGAAAGTAGGAAAATGCATGGGTGCCAAATGAGTGGGGAGGTATGCAGGCACAGTAGAGCACAGGTGGTCTGGTGGTGGTCCAAGGCAGGTACTTCTGCATTTTAGGCAGCATGATGGGAGCTGCATGCAAGCCAGTAAGGCCTGGAGGCAAATGCTATGGAGCACCAATGAATGGAGTTCCAAGAACCTGGATCATGATCATGTAACAACAAGGATGTTACAATAGCCATAGGTTCACAGACTGGTCATATATTCCTCTCAGTCAACACTCATAATTTTGAATGGATGCTGAATGAATGGTTGAGGACTACCTATATATAATTTCTGAAGTCTGTATCCTCTGTCATGATATAGTGAATAGTCACATTTAAACATTCTTTTTATAGAATTATTAAAGATTGAATCCATTCTTTTAAACAAGAATTTAGCTCACAATAGACATAGTCCTGGAGTCTATAGGAAGCTAAAAAGAGCAGTTTTGCAGATTTTAAGAAAATCTGGTTTCTTTTTCAACCTTATCATTCAGCTAAACTGGCAAAGGACGTATAACTATAACTGGCAAGTGGCACCATTTTGCAAGCAAAATTACATAACATTAGACTAGCAGGGCAATTTGACAGATTGAAGTATTCTGTCCCATTAAAAGGGCACTGTCTGGATAACATCAGTGCATATTGCTGGAGAATAAGTAATAATGGAGATTATAAAAATAGAATCTAATATTTGGTTCATTCAATGAATATGGGGATGGACTGCAATGTGCAGGCAACTGTAAAAATTACAATCTTGGCTTAATGTAAAAAGTAATAATGTTTAATAAGTAATCTGCCTGCTCAGTTTTATATGAATAACACTTTCTGAAGTGCTTCAATTCATGGGAACTCAACAGACAATCTCAATATAGTGAGGTATGTAAAAGTATATTGTTGCACCCAACAAAAGTTGAGAGATTATCTGGGAATGTCACACTTTTTACTCTATAAATTCTAATTTCTGCTACTGTTATACTTCAGAATTTTGTTGTGAGAAATTCCATTACAAGCAATTGCTATAGGACGCTAGTCAACACAACGTTGGTATTAGACCTGAAGGAGTATTGATATAGTATCTTTACTTTACTTTATTAATAAAGAAACATTCCTACTTTTTTCCTGAATCTTTTCCTCAAGAAAGCTGCACTTACCCCATATGATAGCAAACTTTTGTAATAAATATCCCCTAACTTATTAGATGAACATAAACATTTCATAATGGTAGTTTAGACATTGACTGGGGAAGAGTGGTGAATAAAAGTGACATGTTTCAATTGTTCAGAAATTCCATTGCAGAACAATTGCATTGAAATTATTTGTGTATATAAATTAGCATAATTGTAAGGGGAGTTACAGTTCAAGATTCTGCATTTTTGTCAAGCAATGCAAATCAAAGGTGAAAAAAAGAATGTTCTTTAAAGAACTGTAGAAATCAATTAAGAACTAAAGGATTTGTGATTTTCTAAAGTCAAATGAATTAATGAACTATACAAGCCTGGAAAATAGCCATGAGATAGACTGAGAAAAAATACATTTTTGCAAATGGATGGTTATCCTATTTTTCACTCATTTTAAATAGGACTAAGTTAATGGCAACGATAATTCAAAAAGACAGTAGAAGCTAATTCAAAAGACTCCAACTGTGTTTCAGGAAAACATGGAGACTGGCCTGAAAGAACTCAGGGAGAGGGATTAAGACAAATTAAAGAAAGAAAGTAGGAACATTTGAAGTCAACTACTTCTTTGTTTTCACTGTTTATCAATTCCAAAGAAGGGGGCGCAACATATAACATTAAATTACACTGATATAAAATGCAAATTGGCCCTAGTTCTCTGTTACTGTGATAGTTTTTAAGAGCACTGGAACTGATAATCACACTGAGTGAACTTACTATTGGCAAATTATTACATTTCTTACAGCAGATGACATCAAATTTTAAAATATTCCCAAGATAAAGTTTGAAATTGCTTAATTTCTTTCACTGATGATACACTCAGGCTACTGTTTAAGATGCTGGTTTGATTTTAAACAACCTCAGGAAAATCCTGATTGAAATATTTAATCAAAAGCAGACAATTTTGTCTGGATTGCAGGCTACTCCATTCTCCCACTGGGTTGGGTCATCACACCTTTCTTGCAATTTTCTTTTCTTTTTGTGGGTGAGTCTTCTTGAGTATACATATACTTTTATGTTAACATAGTCACATACAAAGGTAAAATTAAATGTTTATTAACAAAGTTATAACATCAACATTTACCAACTCAATAATGATTGTTCCATAGCAGGAGTCTAGAGAATAAACAGAATGGGAAAAATGAATATATTATGGTGTGAAAGTGTACTTGATGCTAGTGGCTTACAATATTTTATATAATGGAAAGAATAAACAAGGGTAATAGGAGACAAAGCAAAAATGACCCTCATTTCTCCCTGCCTATGTTGGGTTTGGCAACTAGTAATTTCACATTCTTTAGCTTCAGTACAAATATGAAAATGTCTTCACTCACTTTCTTTGGTGTCTATGTTACCTTCATTAAAGCTGTATAGCACCTTTCTTAGCAAACATTTGTACAGAACACATTTGAAGTTGAGCCAAGACTTGGCCTTTCTAACAGCTATTTATAATATAGTTTTGTGAAAATCACTTCAATATAAAAAAGCATAGTGACTTTTCTGCCTGCTGTGTTGTCCAGCTTTTGAAAGAGGATTAAGCACTACAATGTTTATTATCTATTGACTTGCTGTATTAAAGAGATCATAACTACTAATCCAGTTTTCTTTTGTTTTCCTGCTCGTTTTTAAAATAAGCTTTTTGCGTTCTTAAAAAGTTGATTGTCATATTTCCTGCTGTGTCAGATGTGGATGTAGTGTATAAGTAAAAATGCACTTAGTATATCTCTACATTTTACACACTTTATTTCAAATCATTTCCTCAAACATTTTATGCAAGTTTCTGGCGTATGCTTGCTTTTGTAGAATTTTTTTTCCTGGAAAATGAAGTATGCTGTTCATGTGATCATAAAACTATAAAGTTACGGGGAGAATTTACAGATTTACTAGTGATTCTAGTTCAATCTAATTCAATTTGTATAAAGTATGCAGAGAATCAAGAATTAGTCTTACCTCTGTTTGATTGAAGTGTGGATAGATGCTGGGAATCCATCCCACTGTCATTCTGTTAAAGTTAATAAAACAATTTGTCTTAAATTTCAGCTAAAATTATTTTCCTCTACATTAAGAGACCACTCCTTGGGGACATCAAAGAGCATTTGAATAATTCTCTCATATGTCATCTGCCTTCTTCCAACAGTGATTAAGCAGATCAATCTAGCAAATTTTCCCCAGCTATTTGTACTTTTCTTTCTATGTCATTTTTGACATGTCAAAGGTGTGGAATCTTCTTTGGAAGATGTAGCATTTATGTCTCTCAGGATTCAGGGAAATAATATTTTTCTCCCTCAGTTTCCCACCAGCCCAAGATTGTATTATCTGCCACACATTTCATGAAGTTCTGCAAAATCAACCAATGTAACAAACGTCCAGGGACTTTGAAGTTACCTGCTGTGCTTTCAATCAAAACAACCAAGCTGCTTTTAGAAGCCTTTTTCCCAGCTGATTCTCAGTTTTTGAATTTTTGAATCAGGCTCTTTATTTCTGAGTGTAAATGAATGGATCAGAACAAACAACTGGGAACAGATTTCTAGTCCACCAAATTCATACTTATTTTTAATATAACTTTATTAGAAAAATTCATCAGTTCAAATCAGAATGTTGGTAGTTATAACTTTTAAAGTAGAAAAGATAACTGAGGTTTTTTTCCTATGCTTTTACCTTTTAAAAAGCTTGGCACACTCCCAGTAATATCAGGCTGTTTAAAGAATAGCAGTATGTTCTAAAGTTTTTTCTGAAATGTTATATGATCACATTACATGAACCCTTTAAAAAAAATACTGTCAGTTAATTGGTGTTTTTTCCCCAAGTAAAGACAAATTTCGAAGGAGGGATTTAAAAATTGTTAATATAGTATGCTGTTTGAACCTGACAAGGTGAAGTCCGGTGAGTATATGGCTAATGTTTTCAGTTACCAAAAAGTATTTAAAATGTTATGAGAATACAACATGAAATATTGTTTCATGTTTTAGAACATAAAATATAAGCAAAACCAGGGGAGGAATTCTTTGCTTTACAATGTTTTCTCTAATTACATTCTCTGGCACTTGGCAGCAGCAATGAGCTGAAACAGTGACTGTTTGTTTATAATATGACATTCAATTACGTATGATGTATTGCTCTATTTTGGCTTTACCCAAACTTCTAAATGAAAAGGACTACCATGGCCTTCATTGCAATCCAAGATTTTTAATGGTATTGCTGCCTAAAGGTGATAGGAACTGTAATCCGTTGAATACAGAGGGCACCAAATTTGGCATAGCTAGAGGGAAATTATATTTGGTTATTCCTTTGTATTATAAGAAGCTGTTTGTCAATACAACATTATTTTCAGAATTCATTTCTAATAAAAACTATAGTCCAATAGGTATTCTTACTGAAAGCTAGAGATCGGCATGACTGTGGTTTCTGATAAGCTAGTGAAGTTTGAGTACCTGTATAAGACTGAATCTGTGAATATATCAATGTAAAGTCTGATAACGCTGTACCTAAATAATTTGAGGAACATAAACAGAAAGCAAAGACAGCAATTCTCTTCCTTTTCCACGGTGGCCATGATGGCACGTTAGTTAGAATGCAGTACTGCAGGCTACTTCTGCTGCCTGCCTGCAATTTGGCAGTTCAAATCTCACTAGGCTCAAGGTTGATTCATCCATCCTTCCAAGGTTGGTAAAATGAGGACCCAGATTGTTGGGGGCAATATATTGATTCTGTAAACTGCTCAAAGAGGACTGTAGAGCACTGCGAAGTGATATATATGTTATTGCTATTTCACTAAAAGCTATTCACAAAAGTGAAAAGGCACTTAATAAGCAGATCATGTCGGCATCTGAAACCTAATTTTAAAGTAAACTGGCTGATCAAAAATGGTATATCCCCAGGTAGTAAAGAAAAGGCATCAAGGTGCTAATCTAAATCAATATGCAATGCAGTTGTAGAAATTTATGAAATATATTATTTCTCTAATCCAATTTCCTCAGTAAGAATCACATGCAAGATGAAGGAGGAAGGCGGAAATAAATTCTCAATTGGAAAGATGTGAAAATTGGGCAACTCAACAGGAAGATCAAGATTTCATTATTTTTTTCAACTGATAATTATTTTTTTCAACTGATATTTTTTTCAACTCTTGGGACCTATCACATGCCTTCTCAGAAGTCATTGTAACTTTGCATGATAGAGGAGGGTCCAGAAATCACAATATTCCTAAGGGTTACACCGGGGGGGGGGGGCAAGACCAAGAGTTCTTAATAAGTTCACCCTTGGTAAAATCAAAATGGGATGAAGCTAAGACTTAAGGGCTAATGAAGTGCATGAAGAACCAAAACCAAATGATGTACTCTTGGCAAGGGGATGATGAATTACAAAAATGACTATCCTTGGCAAGATTTTTTTTCTCATTAAAGTGTTTATTTTTTCATGTTCATAACATATAATCACATGTATACTATTACATAACCAACATCGTATTGTATTATTAAATGTTTACATCAATCAATCTTAACAACAACTCCCAACAACTAATTATTGGCTCTTCTGCTCTCCATACACCATATTTGTACTTTATCCATCATTTTCTTCTCCCTCTCTCCTCCCCCTCCCTCTCTCCTTTCTTCCCTCTGTCATCCTTCCCTTCTCAACTTCCCCTTCCTCTCTCCTTCTCCTCCCTCCCCTTACCACTCCTCACTTCTCTCCTTCTCTTCTCCCCCTTCCCCTCTCTCCTATCCCTTTCTTCTTCCCTTACCTTTCTCTTCTACTTCCCACTCTTCATCTCATTTACTTGGTGTATTTCAGCTTTTGAGCGAGCTCCATTTTATGTTGATGGTATTTATAATTCCTTTTCAATATACTTTCAATATATTTAATTTTTCTCCTCCTTTTTAGTAAAAAACCCCAATATAACAGAAAAGTATACATATATAGTCATTGTGCTTTTAAACCCTCCCCCCAACCTAATTTTGGTCGAGATGTAGACCTGGTTACATTCCCCTACTATTCTCATCATTATCTTTATATAATTATACATCCTTACATGCCCACAATTTGTTATTCTATCTTTTTATCTCAATCGTTTCCCATATATTTCATGTTCCCTCTCCATTTTCCTACCTTGGATTTGATTGCCCTTAACTCTTTCTAGATGGCAATCCTCGCTTTACAACCTCCCCATATCAGTTTCATATTTATCCATATTCCATATATTTTAGTCTTTATTTAGCCTTTATTTCCATTATCATATTCAACCAGTTAGCAACTCAATTTTATCGTCATATTTAGGAATAAAGCCCTTATCTTAACTTTATATTTTCCCATATAATAGTTTCTAGTCATCTGTTTTTTTCCCCCTGGCAAGTCTTTTGTCCGACTTCTCTGTGCCCGTCTTTTCCCTTTTCTTTATTTTGACACATCTTTTTGGGGGCATAATATCCTACTTCAATTTTCCTTATGCCACTTATAACCTCCAAAACCACTTTTGTCTGCTTTTTCCCTTTTGTTGGGACACCTCCCCTTTTCACAATTTTCCCTACACCACTGCTGGGACCAATGGAGTTTTTTGTCTGCTTTTTATTTCCCTCCGTTTCTACCTCTTCATTGCCTTGCCTCCCTTCTTCTTTGAATTCTTCTTTATAAATCTGCTTCTATGAATTCAGAATTCTATTTAAGCTTGATATTAATGATTTATGCATGTTTTTTTGTAATTTCACGTAGTTCTTTAAATTACCAGTTTTCCATGATGTTCAGTTCCAAAGTTACAGTTAGTTATACAGTTCTTATTTCAGAATTCTGTTCCAGCTTAAATTGATCTGCTTCAGTTGCTGTAGGGAAAAACGATGGTAGTCATCTTAGTATTTTGTTCTTCTTTAATGTCCAGTTCCAAAATTGCAATTAGTTATACAAGTCTTATTTCTAGATACTAGTCCACCTTAAATTTAATTCAAACTGGAAGGGAAGCTGGGGCCATCTTTTACTGAGAGAGAAAAAAAGAAGAAGAAAGAAAAACAAAGACAAAACAAAGAAAACCCTTTGCATTTACTAGTTCTTGATTCTGTTATTATTCCTTCCCTTGCCGGGTCCAGTCGCTTGTAATTGCTCACAATATCTCTCTGGCAAGATTCGGGTATTTCTATTTGCCTCCTACTTTTTCAAATTCTGATTTATGGCAGTTGGTTAATTAAAACTTCCCGCACAGTCAAAGTTAGGTTATCAGTTATCAGTAAGAAGAAGTGCTTTTTTTGGAGTTAAGATATATTAGTTGGAAAAAATTCAAACAGAATAAATCCTTCAGAATGTTTGGTTTCTATTTCAAATCCAAAATCAAGTTTAGAGTTTATATTTGAGTGGGTTTGTCACTTCTTTGATTTCTCCTTACTGTCTGAAATTGTTTCAAATAAATAACTTTTGGGAGGGCTGGTGTTTCAACCCTCCATTTTCCCTTTCTTTCTTTCTTTCTTTCTTTATTTATTTATTTATTTATTTATTTATTTATTTATTTATTTATTTATTTATTTATTTATTTTTGAAAAAGTCCCGATGTGACCATCAATATTATTTATGTTCTCAAAATTTCTTTGCCTTTTCTAGGTTTGATTTATGGCTGTGGGTTAGATAAATTTTCTTACTTTCATCTTTCATCTCTTCCACACCCTCCTGTTTCATTTGCTTTGACAAGAAGCCAGCATCCTGTCAGTCATATTGCAGACTGTCCCCCCGACTCCAATTCATAGGCAAATCTCCAACCTGCGAGGGACCTGTTGTCTCCTTCTGGGTCTGATGAGATGCTGCCTTTCTTCACTCCCCCCTCAGGGGGGGTGGGTTCAAAAAGGATCTTGGAATTGGTTTGTTAGACAGGATTCATGTGAGGCTCTTGAGAGCCCACATCCCCCACATCTGTTCAGCTGGAGAATTTCCGGTCATCCTATCCTTGGCAAGATTAAGGGAAGTAATTCAGAAGTCAATGAAAAAATATGGTTGGGACCAGGGATCACTGGAATATCTGTGGAACACTGCAGATTTCCCCTGAGGATGAATCAAGGTAAAGGAAATAAGTCCACACAGTATGTGTAGCTCAGCTCATTAGTATCTCTTTTTTTCTTTATATTGTATTTTATTCCAGACAAGGTTAGAATACAAAACTTCTCTCCCCCCACAAAAAAATCCAAAGAAGGGGTGGGGGAGACAAAAAGACAAAAAACACAAAACAATCAAAACATTTTAAAAAGTGCATTAAAAAATCCAATAACACATATACATGTATTATCACCTCTAGTTGAATACTGATTAATACATTACTACATTAGTTCCCACTCCTTGCAAAACAGATTGTTTTAAACTCCAAAATCAGGGTCCTTAACCCCCCTCTCCCTGACTATGCAAATAGTAGGTAAGCACACAAAGCTTCATTTGTGCATGTGCAGGATTAGGTTGAGTGTGCTCATTAGTACCTCTTAGGACCTTTAATTCTGTGAAAATTCATCTGTGAGCCAGTGGTTTCTAGAATTTTGCTAAGACCACTCATTTTCAAGGTCATAAAACCTACACCAAATAATGGAAGTACAACAGAAAAAAAGGCACTGTGCTTGAAGACTTGTGGGTATAAGTGAATTTGTACCCTTACTCTAAATATATAAAATTATATATTACTTCATCTGGGTATATACTGGTTTCTTATCTGGCTATGTGACATCATGTATCTAGAAGTCTTTAGCTGACTTCAAGCCTAGTAGCCATGTTGAAACAAATGTCCAAGAATTTCTGCTAAGATAACCTAATCAAACTCACAGCCCCTGGGATGGATATGTCACATGCTGGCCACGCCCATGCCTGATTTAGTGAAAAGAGGAAAGTCACAATGCATCACAGGATGATACCATGACAATGTGAGTTTGAAACCCTTGACCTAGTGGCTTGATCCTTTCTTTTTTACATTGCTACAATAATAAGCCACCATACATAAGGATCTAAACAATTACTATTGACCACTAGGAGCTCCATCAACTATACATCAGGCAATGCTTTGTTCTAGGGTCAAACCACATAACTCTCTGATGGACTAGCTAACCCAACAGGTGGGGTAGAACTAGGGTCTTCTAGTGGGGCTTCAGGCAAATACAAGAGCTGCTGCTGGAATAGGTGCAGCCCTTCAACTCTCTTCCTACTTCCTTGTTAGATAAATATAATAGGAATCCATGCAAATGTTTTGCCTTTCTTGCTCAATAAAAGCTCTGCATCTGTGTCCAGATAACTCTTCCAATGACCAAGCTGATATAGGAATTGTCGTTAACTTAATGACTGAAGGAGCTGCAAAGTAAACAATTCCCTTCTGATTCAAGTCAGCCTGGATCTGAAAATTTACATGAATTTTGTGCCAAGACCTGAGATTTCGCCTCCTGCCATTTACCTCCCAGACACCCATAAGATCTCACAGACTAGGCCTCCTCCGGATTCCATCTGCTGGTCAATGTCGGCTGGCGACTCCCCGGGGGAGGGCCTTCTTAGCTGCTCCAGCCCTATGGAACGATCTTCCCATGGAGATCCGGGCCCTTACTACCCTTCTGGCCTTCCGCAAAGCGACCAAGACCTGGCTGTTCCAGCAGGCCTGGGGCTGTTGATTTATCCAGCCCCATCCTAAGTTATGAATGTTGTGGTATTTTATTGTTGTTTTTTTAATTTTTGTATTCCCCTTCCCTTTTTATCTGTAAGCCGCCCTGAGTCTCTTGAGAGTGGGCGGCATACAAACCCAATAAATGATGATGATGATGATTTAATTTTGAGGAATCTGTCAAACAAATGAGAGAAAACCATGAAATTTGCTACCTCGGTTGGGGTAAGCATTCAGTTTAAGAATATGCTGTTAATTTTTTAGCTTGTACCTCAGGATGTGGGCTCAAATGTGAGAGGTTCAATTGCATAGAGCTGCTGCCATATAAAATGTAAGATGAGGTAATTTGTGAATGCATCACCAACATAATTATTGTTTTCATGCAAATCTGCTTGGTGCTGAATAACTCAAAATAATATAGTAGAATATAGAGAGGGAAGATGCCTCTCTTCACTATCATACCTTCCTCTTAATTCTTCCATTTGAAAACTAGAGACCTTGAAAGTTAAAGTCATGCAGCTGAGAGACAACAAAGCTTAGCTGAGTGCTCAGAAAAAGTTGTGTCATTTCATTCTGGGCCTGTAGAGCTAATGATTGTTACTCATTGCCATTTAAGACCACCCCTTCCAAAGCATTGATAGAATGTCATACTTGTAGCAAAGGATGGTTTTTCCAGCAGCAAATATCCTATATACTCCATATCTGGCCTTTTGCAAAATGAAACTTTTCCAAGGGTCAGATGCTGAGAACTATAGTTGGCTGTTCTGATGTTCATCCATGTTGAGTGGAAGAAATTTTTCAACTCTTTCAGAGAGTAGTCCAATTGAACATTTTGAAATATTTAAAACATTTGGGCAATTTTACATTAGAGCAGGGATCAAGAATTAAACTTTCCTGTGCCACACTGGTCAAGCCTGACAAATCAGACTTCCCACATTGTACTGTATGTGCCTTGGTTCTTATTTTCCATGGAATTTATATCTGATGTATCACATATCAAGAAACTTGATGGCATTTGGTAGTAATGAATGTTTAAAGGTAGCCTAGTTTATTTCCTATAATTGACTTATAACCTTGTATATGCTTGATGCCTTACACTTGTTTTGTCTTCCAGGTTTAAATGTTCTGGGAACATAGACTGCACAATCATCTCATTTTTCACATAAAAGCTAATAAATTGGCTACCTATCAGATAATCAAAAAGCCAAGAACCATAAAAATAATAAAAAGCACAACTGAATTGGATACATAAAAATTAAAAAAGCGAGAGATAGAAATATGGTGAGAAATAAGATTTACTTATTTACTCTCCAAAGCACCTGAAGGCAGGACAGCAAGCACTGGAGGCAAACTAATCAAGGAGAGAAGCAACTGAGAAGAAATTTCCTGATAGTTAGAATAATTAGTCAGTGGAACAACTTGCCTCCAGAGGTGGTGAATGCTCCAACAATGGAAGTTTTAGGAAAAGAAATTGGATAACTATTTGTCTGAAATGGTTTCACATAAAAGCTAATAAATTTTGTGCCTGAGCAGCTGTTGCACTAGAAGACCTCCAAGGTCCCTTCCATCTCTATATTCTATATTCTATACATATTAACCAAGCTGAAAAACACAGTTTTAAATTATTTATAAAATTAGCCAGTGTTCTATTGTTTCAATCAGTCATATAGTTCTGACTGTAGTTTCTGCTAGAGATAGCCCATAGCAAAATAGGGTTTCTTTCATTTGAACATTACTTGCTTGCTTATAGGTGCTTCTTATAGGTTTCTGATTATTTTCTGTTTCTCTGAAAGTGCCTATATGCCTAAACAGAATAGTTGGCAGTCAAACCTGGGGGGGGAGGGGGGATGGCCTTGATAATTGTATGCATAGAGAATAGAATAGAATAGAAAAACAGACTTGTAAGGGACCTTGGAGGTCTTCTAGTCCAACCCCCTGCCTAGGCAGGAAACCCTACACAACTTCAGACAAATGGTTATCCAACATCTTCTTGAAAACTTCCAGTGTTGGAGCATTCACAACTTCTAGAGGCAAGTTGTTCCATTGATTAAGTGTTCTATCAAGAAATTTATAGCAGTAGACTTATATACCGTTTCATAGGGCTTTCAGCCCTCTCTAAGCGATTTACAGAGAGTCAGCATATTGCCCCCAACAATCTGGGTCCTCATTTTACCCACCTCGGAAGGATGGAAGGCTGAGTCAACCCTGAGCCGGTGAGATTTGAACCGCTGAACTGCTGATCTAGCAGTAGCCTGCAGTGCTGCATTTAACCACTGCGCCACCTTGGCTTATCCTTAGTTCTAAGTTGCTTCTATCCTTGATTAGTTTCACCCATTGCTTCTTGTCCTGCCCTCGGGTGCTTTGGAGAATAGCTTCATTCCCTCTTGTTTGTGGCAGCCCCTGAGATATTGGAACACTGCTATCATGTGTCCCCTAGTCCTTCTTTTCATTAAACTAGACATACCCAATTCCTGCAACCGTTCTTCATATGTTTTAGCCTCCGGTCCCCTAATATTCTTTGTTGCTCTTCTCTACATTCTTTCTAGAGTCTCCACATACTTTTTACAGCATGGCGACCAAAACTGAATGCAGTATTCCAAGTGTGGCCTTACCAAGGCATTATAAAACAGTATTAACACTTCACATGATCTTTATTCTATAGATGTCACTGCTAAGTGAAATCCAGTTCTTGAGGAATTCCTGGAGAAATTTTCTGTACTATTGATAAAGTTAGAATAACCATCCACCAAATTTCTTAGTCCATAAATTTAGTGGACTACCAAAGGGTTGTGTGAATTGTTTATATCTTATTATGTAAATAATCCTAGTAAGTTTAATGATTAATGAGAATTAAAAATAAAATCTCTGAATAATCATAAATGCCTCTTGTATGCTTTGAACAGAGCACTACTTGAAATAGTTGTAGCGAACAGACTTTATACGCATTATTTCTGTTTCATCTCTAGGTAATTTCTTGTTGAAAAGGCTAGGGGGAAGATTCATAGCTTAAAGGGCCTTCATTGTAAATATAAATACTAAAGCTTCTTAATAAAATACGATACTTCTCGGAAAACTATAGTTAATATTTCAGATAAGCAATAATATGTAAATTGTATCCAAGGGCCCTCAATGGGAAAAAGGGAGGTAGAGAAGATGACTTTAAAAAAATATGTTAAGAAATTGGTCCCAAGTTAAAGTCCTGATGGCTACATCTCTATAGCGCTGGGAGCAAGAATACATACATGATATTATAGGCATTGCCTTCTGGAAGTTTTTGGTTATTATTTCCCAGATATGCTTACAAACCTAGGATTTCCTATACGTCTCACATGTTCTAAAGCTTCTAAGCCCTTCTTAGCTTCTAAACCCAGACAAGATCAGCAAGGGCCTATTCCACAAGGATGAGGGAAAATAAAGCTCCCAAAATATAACTCCCACTCTGCGGAAGATCTTTGGTTATATAAGTACAACCTTCTCATAAAGCTGTGTCACAAGTTTTATATTATCACTTAACCTTTGAGTTAAAAGTAATACTATATATTTTGGATGAATATATGGAAATGGCAATCATAGACAATATTATCCTGAGCCATTCCTACCAGCTGCTTTCCTAGCTATTTGGACTATTGTGTTTCGTTTATGATATTACACAGGTGGTTGGAATATATTTTTGTTTTGTATGAAGACAACAACCCAATCAATTCACATATTAAATGCACCATGCAGAGTTTTTATGCATGCAAATTGTCTAATACTGACAGCACACTTAAATGTCAGCCAGCATTTCTAAATACTTATGAACAATTTGCGAGTGCCAACTATAATTTAAGTTTGTTTTATTGACTGCATGCTTCTTAGACTTCCTTTCCTTCATTCCATCCCTGACACTTCCTTTTTTAAAAAGAAACTGAAGAGGAAAAATAGCAAAAATCTATTCTAAAACTGCCATACAGATTTGTTTTTCATTTAAAACTACCTTACTACTTGTAGTAATATTTGTATTAAATATTACAGTAATACTAAGTAACATTAAACTATTGTAGACCAGAGGTTATTGAATTGTATATATTTCACAAGTATCATCACATCAGTGCATTTTTATTATTTAAATAGTTGCTTTAGTTGCTGGCTTCTAAAAGGCAATGCTATTTAAATACAATTGGTTGAAACATTTAGTTTTAAGGCTTTCAGCAGATGCCCATACTATAAACAATAGTTATTTTCTGAAGCTGAATTATAGCACACGCTGTAGCTTCAACACCAAGGTACCATCCATAAAGGTACTAACAATATGGAATATTTTAGGAACAAATAATACTATTTCACAAAGATTTAAATAGAGTATTAATTGAAGCTTGTATTTCTAAGAGCTTTGCAACAATTACAATGGAACCCCACTTCTACCTAGCTAATGCTATGTTGCAGCCTGTGAATACAATGTAGAGAATTGAATGACTGCAATTTTTGTTTTAATGTGCCACAAACTGATATCATAGACCAAACTTATAGCCTGTGCATCTTGCAAATTTTAAAAAGCTTTGAGCTGGGCTGTAGCTTTGAAACATTAGTTGTGTTATGAAGAGCTTCTGAGCCAGGGGCAACTGGCCACATCTGGAATGTTTAAACTTTAGAACATGTTGTTGATATTATTGCAAAATATCTGCTGCATTGGTGCATTCCTATTCACAAAATGGTTGCCCTGCCGAATATATCTAATTGCAAAACACTCTGAGCTGCTTACAATAAAACCAACCAACCCCACCCACCCTCCAATGAGATATAAGCAAGATTAGGGGAGAATGCATCTCAAGCTTATATACAAATGCAACAAATATCCCTCCCTATAGGGATCCTATAATGGGAGGACAGGAAGGCAGTAGCAGCCACTGATAAGGGAATTACCTGCCAGGCAAGCCACAGAAGTACACAAGCCAAGTTGCTGTTATACAATACAATAGCAGAGTTGGAAGAGACCTTGGAGGTCTTCTAGTCCAACCCCCTGCCTAGGCAGGAAACCCTATACCATTTCAGATAAATGGCTATCTAACATCTTCTTAAAGACTTCCAGTTTTGGGGCATCCACAACTTCTGGATGCAAGTTGTTCCACTGGTTAATTGTTCTAACTGTCAGGAAGTTTCTCCTCAGTTCTAAGTTGCTTCTCTCCTTGTTTAGTTTCCACCCATTGCTTCTTGTTCTACTCTCAGGTGCCTTGGAGAATAGTTTGACTCCCTCTTCTTTGTGGCAACCCCTGAGATATTGGAACACTGCTATCATATCTCCCCTAATCCTTCTTTTCATTAGACATACCCAGTTCCTGCAACCATTCTTCATATGTTTTAGTCTCCAGTCCCCTATCTTTCAACTTATGTTAAGCCAGACATAAGCTAGTCATTTATAAAGCATCAGCCTTTCTAGGTTGGTAAAAGAGGCTGCTAAATTAATGTTTGAACCCTCTTGAAGACTGATGTATGTAAGAAGTCAGGAGCCAGAGGTAGTCCCACAGGAAACTGGCAAAACTAAACTGGAACCACCACATTGCCAGCTTGGAATATATCATGTGAAGCCATTTCCCCTGGGGACGTTAATGTGGCTGATACTACCTGCACACAGCAACTTGAGGCGGGATATTAGGAAAATCTTAAAATAATCTCAACTTCCACTGGCTACTGAGGCTTGGTTAGGAAATGATTAATAGATGGTCTTTGGGTGTGTGGATTTGTGTGTGTGGATTTGTGTGTGTGGATTTGTGTGTGTGGATTTGCCTTTAAGTCCCAAAGGTGCATTTTTTCAAGAAGCAACTGGACTTTGGGGTTTTTCTTTGAAGACATTTCACTTCTTTTCCAAAAAACGTCTTCAGCTCTGACTGGATGGTGGAGAATGGAAGGATTTATACTCCTTGCAGACAGCTGGTCATTTGCAATCTTTTAGCATTCATTAAGTCCACTGGGGGTTTATCTGTGTCATCCAGGTCACCTGAGTAATGCAAATGGGTGTGGAGCCTTCTTGGAACTGTTGAAAGGACTGTGTTGTAGACTGGAGATAGATGATATCCCTCCCACTCTGTTGGGAGAGGGATATTCAATTTTGACCCCTCTTTGACCTCTCTTTCAAACTAGTGGTCCTCTTTGCCCAAACTGAGAACTTTCCTGTCTTCAAAAGAGTGATCTTTGTCTTTTAAATGCAGATGCTGAATCTAGTCCTGATGGGTTTCTTCTCCTATGTTGTGCCATGCATTTATGAAGAGGTTGTTCTACATGGCCCACTGCATTGTACAGCATATACCCATGCACATATTTGCGATTAAGTTTGAAATAACTCTAAATCATTCTAGACTATATTTAGCCTCCCAGCTGGTCCAGTCTCAATGGGCAGATGATCCCATTGTGAAGCAAAGAGTAATAATTACTCAGCACCCTTTGTAGAATCTTATCAGTATAAGCTTGGGGAGGAACTGGTAGCTGAAAATAAGATTTATTTATAATATTTTAATCTCATGTTCTTGTTGCTGTGCCTCCTCTTCACTTTGCCACTTATCACTAGCCTTTAGGTTTATAACTTTATGTTTTCATCTATAAAATAACCCATGACACAGCATCATTCAATCTTGTAGCATACAAACCAGATCTCTCTAATGGCTAGGGATATGCTCTATTGCAGTGGTTCCCAAACCTTTTCAGTCCACCGCCCCCTTGGTGCTACAAACTGATCCTCAGTGCCCCCCACCCAGTAGTGGAATTCATTTTTTTTTCTACCGCTCCTGTGGGCATGGCTTGGTAACCGTGGCTGGGGGTGGTGGTTATGTGACTGGGCTGCTTGCATGACAGAAGGGAGATAGTAACAGTAAAATTAAAATTGTAACAATTAATTGCATATTTATTCAAAATCCAATTTAAAAACCTTTTTAGTTAATGTTAATTCAACAAAATTGTTGAACATGATCCACTGATATCAGATTTTCAAAGTCTGATAGTTATTTATCAAGCACCTTAGTGACTAGTAACTTAGTAAACTCAGTAAAATTTAGTAACTACTTCAGTGTTCAGTAAATTCTTAATGTGATGGATGGGCTTGATGAAGTGATACCAGTTTCCCAATGTCTGGTTTTAAGTCACTTAACAGGAGTCTTAAATCACCATGTTCAGTAATCTGGAGTCAATTTTTTGCTTGGAGAGAAGTTGGATGACCACACTGAAGCTACATTCCACCAAATATGATGTTGGAAATGCAACAAGGAACTTCTTAACCACTGTCCATAGTGCAGGATAGCAATCAATTTTTTTTTTCTGTAACTAAAACTCTTGGTACAATTTCTTAAACTTTGGCTTCAGCTCAATGTCATTGTGCAGCTTTATGAGTTGTTCCTCAGTATCTGAAAATGGATTTATCACCCAATCTAGAATTCCCATCAAAAGAAGATCCTGATATTGCTCAGACATATCTTTATGCAGCATGTCTAAATGGTCACAAAAAAACTTGAAGATCATCATCTTGTATCCCACCTTTCTCTTCTAGCTCAGAGAAGCTTGGAAATTGGTATAGCTCACGACAGCCTATATTGCACTTGAATAGAGTTAACTTTGAAATAAATGTAGAGATGACAGATTTGGCCTTAATAATAATAATTGACCTAATTTCCTTGCAACTGCAAATTCACTTCATTGAACTTTGCAAATAGTTCTGATAAATAAGCAATGTCATGCCTGATCTCTTTGAGTTCATCCCTGAGCAAAGCATTCTTGTCTTCAAAAAACCCCACAACAGTGTCAAAAAGATTGTAAAAGTGTTTCACACTTGGCCTTTTGATAGCCAACGAACTTCTGTATGAAGCAGCAAACGATCAAAATCTTCATCATTGAAAAGGTATTGAAAAAGTGACTTATGACCATTTTTGACAGTTATGACCATTGTAGCATCCCCATGGTCGTAAAATCAAAATTTGGATGCTTGGCAACTGACTCATATTGTATCTATGATGGTTCCAGTGTCCTGAGGTCATATGATCATCTTTTGCAACCTTCTGACAAGGCAAAGTCAATGGAGAAGCCAGATCTCCGTGCGCTCATGTCAGGTGGGACAGGACCTTCGGCTCTTGCAAAGCTGTTCACCCACACGCCCATTCGTTAAATAACAGTGGGTTACAGAGAAGGAAGGTGGCAAAGCCGGCGAGAAGCAGGGAAGACAACTCCATCGCTACGTTTAGGGGTTCATGGCAGCCCCCTGCAGCTGGAGGACCAGTTTTAACTGCCAGTCTCATGCGATGAAGAAGAACCCAGCCCTTCCACCCATTGAAGTCATGTGTGAGACCCAAGCCTTCCCAAAGGTGCAGCATCACTGGTTCCTGGTGAGGCGAGACTGAGCCTCCTCCTCCACACAAGCCGTGCAGGGAAGGACTTTCGCTTTCAATCCCATTGAAATACAGTACAGCAGAACACTTCCAGCACTCCTCTGCCGCCCCCTTGCCTCTTAGCGTCCCCTTGCCGCCCCCCTTGCCTCTTAGCACCCCCTAAGTTGTCCCACTGCCCCCCACTCTGGGAGGCACTGGTACCGCCCACTCTGGGAACCACTACTGTATTGGATATGAATGGCACCTGAGTAGGAAAAGGTTGCGCTAACCACAATAGCATTGAAACATATACAATATAGAAACTGGGAAACATATATTTTCATTTTATGTCAAAAATTATCTTATAAAGCAAGTTATGTTAGAAAAGAGTTTATTCCTCTAACATATAATAGAGGATAGATTAATTATAGATTGTTGCAATAGAAAAGTAAAAAGGAGAATTGCAAACTCTGGAATTCTTTTGACTATTTAAATTTTTGCTTAATGTCTATAAAGAAATGTGGCAAAAGGAATCATCTGAATATGGAATTAAATCACAATAATAATTAGCATAGAGAAGTAATTTAATCCTTTAAAATATAGACTTAAATATGGTCAAGTTAGAATTCTTTAAAAATGCAAGTATTTGCTATTATAATCATGCATAATAGCAGTGGTATTAATATTTAGGTAGCATGGGTGCAAGCTATAGTCCATTAAAGATAAAATGGTAATCAGGCTATATGTGCCTAAAGAACGATCAGTATGAAGCATAGTATTCTAAGAAGGAAACCCCATTCAGATTAATTGGCCATGTTCTTTCATAAGTATGCGTAAAATTGCCAATTTTAATATCTAAGAAAATATATTTTTCATATAATCCCTCCTATGGTACTGGAATCCTCCAAGACTTGTCTCCTTCTTCTTGTACCCCTCATTCTCTTGTTTCTTCTGATCCTTCTTCCTTTTTATTTTTATTTTTAATTCTAGCCATGTGACAAAGAAGCAAATTACTAGGATTTACAGCACTATGGAAACTACAATCAGGTATCTTATCTCCCTTGCAATGACTTAGAGAAGTAAAAAAATAATAATAATCCTAAAGTAACATCCAGAAAAAAATCAAGTTACTTAAATATGTTCAAATGAAAAATCATGTCTGAAATCATTAAAAAATGAAATTTTGGAGGGAAGGACTTTGTAACTCATACCCCATAACATAAAATATATGTAACTTGTCTATTTTTCATACTTACTTATAAAAATATTTATGATTAATAAATCAAATTCAAATTCGTAATTCAAAACTATGGAGGAATACAAAATAAAAAAACATAATATGAGATTAAGACCATAAAACTAAATATGTTAAAAAATTAGTGAAGACAAAACATATTCCATTAAAAATCTATATAAACAAATGCACAATTAAGTTTAGAGAGAGAGAGAGTTTAGAGAGTAATTTATTTATATGCTGCCCTTTATCCCTGGGGGGACTCAGGGCAGTTTACAACTCGAAAAGGGAGGGAAACAAACAATTGACACATAAGACAATACATCATTAAAAGCACGACATTCATACTATTCGGGTGGGTTACAGTCTTTAATCCCAGGCCTGACGGGATAGCCAGTTTTTTTTTTTAAATAAATGTTTTTTTAATTTTAATTGAAACAAGTACAGCATCTTTCTTTACATCTGTAGAAAATGTATCAATCGATTACAGACAAACTTTGGTACATCTCGTCCACGGTCAACAAACATAACTCATATTAACTCAAGCATTATCATATATCAATTTTCATTTGACTGTAATTATTATTTAAAGATATTAATAAAAGTAATAATCTTGAACAATACCTGCCCACACCGGTGGGAAAAGAAAAAATCAAAAAGAAAACCAAAAAAAAAAAAAAAAAGACAAAAACAACAAAGGACAAGGCAGGAAAAAACAAAAACAAAACACAGGTATCTATTATAAAAAAGAAGAAGTATATCAACTGGTTACAACATGCTTTGGTGCTTCTCTTCCACTAACTCATATTAATTCAAATATCTTAACTCAAATGTTTACCATATTCACATCATTATACCTTTAATTACCTATAGTTATTTAAACATCCTTCATCCTTAGCTATGCCAGAGAACTAATCCATAACACATGCTGACATTTCACCCACTCACCCGTAAAATCCTCCACCAACATCAAATCCCCATATCCTATTTTAGCTGAACATCCACAATATTTAATCATATCATATATCACAACATTTTCCCAGTATTGATTAACATTTGATTGTATGTATTTTATTTAGTTTTTATAATAATGATAATCATTGTAATTAATACTCTTTATGTATAATCCAAAAATGTTTTCTCATTTCCAATTGTTATTTATCATATCGACTCCACATCACATACATTACTATCAATATCAACCATTATTCAGCTATATCTGTTACAAAAATAACAATTAAGTTTAGCTAATTTTCAATTGTATTCTTCAATCTATCAGCCAATTCCACATTATATACATTACCATCAATATCAGTTATTATTCAGCTATTATCTATTACAAATTAAAGTAATCAGATTTAGCTAATTTTAAGTTATATTCTTCCATCTGTCAGCCTGTGTCCCTCCAATAGCAAAATTTTCTCAAACCAATTGCCATTCGTTGGATAAATTTACCAAATGTTTTTATAAGCAAGTCCAAACAAAGATATCTTCGCACCTTTTGGCTCTGAATGTCAGTGATGAAATAATAATGTTGTCCCGGGCTTGTAAAACTTTTCAAATTGACTTTAATTCTCAAGGGTGGAGTTTTCATTTCTCCTGCACTCTGTCTCTTTAAATGAATCTTCTTTATAGCTCCCCCCCTCCTTTCTTCCTCTGAGATAGACCAGACGCCATTTCTCACATTTTCCATTTGTATTTCAGGAACATTCAAACATTCAACGATCTCAGTTTTTCCTTCATATTTTAAAATCAGATGATCCAATTTTCTTTCCAATCTCTGAAAAGAGTCAAAAAGCTCTCAGCATGTGGAAAAAAGAATCTGGAATGAAACCTTAGAAGTATTTTCAGACGCCATGATGTGTCGCAGTTAGAAATTGCAAATAGAAACACGCTGGAAACTGTGCAATGTTATCTGATCGTAAACACAGCCAAGTAATAAAAATGTCAGATCGTGAAGGGCTAGTTAGTAGAAAATTGACTTTATGATCCACTTAGAAGGAATCAGTGGGGAGGGCTGCCGAAGAGTTCCTTGAAGCGTTTAAGAAATAAAGTAGCCACCAGCCATAAATCCATTAAAAAAAGACCAATTCGCCGCTAGATTCTTCTATTCTTTGGTTTCAATTAGCTTAAGCTTTTAGTGCGGACAGTCTCTCTTGAATAATAAAATCAGCTTACCAGATGACATCACTTCTGCCATTCTTAGGGGCAACCTGCAGTTTCAGTTAGCATGCAGCTAATCCAGAAAGGAATTGGCACGAGGGGTTAATACCCCCCCCAGAGACTTTGCGAATGTCTCTGAGGTCCTGGGTCTCCCCTCACCTTTCACTGTCGTCTCCGGGACAGCTAGGGTCCAAAAACCCGTCCAAAAATCCTTCGGAATAGAGGAATTTCAGGAATAGCCTGAAACTCCGTCTTGTCACTGCTAAGCCCCGCAGGGATAGCCAGTTTTTAAGGGCTGTGTGGAAGTTCTGGAGGGTGGTGAGGCTACGAATCTCCACGGGGAGATCGTTCCATAGGGTCGGAGCCGCCACCGAGAAGGCTCTCCTCCGTGTAGTTGCCAGTCGACATTGACCGGCAGATGGGACTCGGAGGAGGCCCATAAAAGTTAGCTTCTATTATTTGCAAGGTATGGAAATACTTTCATGATCAGAGTCATTTATCAAGAATGTCCTTTCACTGGTTGCACAATCAACTCCTCGTAAATGAGGCTCAATCAATAAGATATACAGTATCTATTGAAGATTTCCGTCAAAGCAGTTAATTAAGGAAAATTAAAAATTTTCAATTTGTTTGCATAATCAGATAAATGTAAACAACATAAACATGGGGAAAAAATCCATAACAATTCTTGTTCTGGTGAAATAGGGATTTAGATTTAGTTTTTTAAAAATTTTGTGTTTCACTTTAAGTTACAGTTACTCCTTGACTTATGACCATTCATTTAATAACTGTTGGAAGTTAAAGTGGCCCTGGGGAAAAAGTGACTTCTGACTAGTTCTAATTTTTACAGCTGCTGTTACATCCTCGCAGCAATGTGGTTGCAATCCAACTACTTGCATTTATAATAGTCACAGCTTTCCAGGGTCATGCGATCACCACTTGCAATCTTCTCAGTTGGCTTCCAACAAGCCAAATCAATGGGGAAAGCTGGATCCACTTAATTACCATGGCAAAAATAGTCATAAATATTTTTGGGGAGTGACGAGGTTTACCTGTATAACATCAACAATAATCAATGCAGTACTGAACAAATGACCTTCTTCTAGTTTTTACTGGTCAAAAGAAAAGAGCCCAATTTGGTTCACAGTATTCTGTACATATTCTAAGCATTGTAAGGTTGGCAGAAATGAAGATCGCAAGTCAGCTTCAAACTGTTATATGAGTTATTAGAGGGAGGAACCTATGGTGGTATAGAATGGCTATTAGTTAAACTGATTGGGGGTACAGCAGATGTTATTGGTACAGTGGTATTTCCCCAAGACTGCTATAGTATTATATGTAGCTGTCATAAAAAAAGATCCACTATGTAGACCATCCTTTTGAATATCTACTTTTTAAAATGCTTTTACCTATTAATATTTTTTCTTTGAGAAGTATGACCTTAAGCACCATGAATAAATATTCTTTATTGTGTCTAATCCCCATTGTATGTATAGTTCCCACATGAAAATGAATTGTTCTGTGGAAGATAGTGGCAGGTTCAAAAATAATCCCATGATTTTTACAACTCATGACTGGGAGATATCAACCCCCAAATGTTACTGTTGCAAGTATGTAAAGCAACTTGGTAATCAGAAAAATAAAACACAAATCACATTTTTTTAAAGAAAAATGCTGCTTGGTGATCATTTGAGGCAGATGTCTACATGGCAGAAATGTTATTTTTCAATATTAATGTCATCATCATATGGACACTTACCTACGAATAAACCTAATTGAATTCAGGAAAGTTTAGTTCAGAAGATGAAAATGTATATGTGACCATCTATTTTATTTCCCTAACAATAATTACCTAATGTAGGTTGGACTCTGAGGTAACAACTGAGAAAAAGACAGCTAGTAAACTCTGCTTGTATGAAGGCTTAAACCTTGGACTTTACAATCCAGTCTCTTTTATCTATTATTTTGAAATGACTCCATACATTCTTAATATATTTACTAATATTGCTGTTTATCATGAAATAACTAAGTGAATGTATGTGCATGTATGTTCTGTCAAAATACTCCTTACTCCTCTATTAGTAAATAGGGGTTGAAGTCTGAGTTCCAAATGAGGCAGATGGCTGCAGGATATTATATGTTCAGCAAAAAGGGATGAAAAATGATATGAAGAAATAAGTTTCCCACAGGAAATTAAAGTTTGTACACAGTGGCATATGCTTGATTACACCTTCCAAAGTACATTATAAAAAATGCACAACTTTATTTCCAAGAGCTCTTTGTGGATAAAAAGAAATGAAAAATTCCATTGCCAGTTATTCTGCTGTTGTCATGGTCTTCAATACCAACTATGGCTTAAGCAGGCTCATGAGAGGAATAATTAAATCTAATTGAATTTAAACTGTAGAAGCTGGCTGCATTCAAAACACAAACAAAAAACATCAACGTATATCAGCCGCAATACTATGGACTAAGTTCTTTCTCTTAAATTTCAACATGTTATTTGAGACAGAGCTAAATATCAATAGCTAACTGACTGGTTGAACCTAGCACCAACCAGTTCTCAAAGCTTAATGGCATCTGTTCAAGCATTTGTATTAAACAATGGCTCACATTTTTTCTTTACAGAGTTCAGTAACACTATATATTAGTCATTCAGTCTGCAACACAAGAATACATCAGCATAAAACTAGACTGAGTGTTAGCAGTCATGTTGTTTGATTGTTTGTATTTGTATACCACCAGAATCCCAGTGGACTACTTGAGCAGACCCACCAATACAAAGGCTGTCTTTATACTAAATCAGAAAGTCAAGTTAATATTTCTATTTTCTGTGATCTTGTCCGTTTATCACTGGTGTCTGTGTCACTTGAACCATAGTAGCTGCCATTTTTCAGTTTCTAGAAGCTAGAATTTGTAACCAAATCTAACTGTAAGTTACAAGCTAGTAAACCTAAAATGGCAGCTTTTTTGCATTGTGGATGACTTGGTAAGACTAAAATTCATGTGAAACACAGGTGTATGGTAGGGGTCAATATGTAGGGCATTCACATAAAATTCTGTGGGAACCAGAAATAGGAACTTTATTTGTTCACTGTGATGTGCTTGGCATTGTATAAAAATGTATTTATTTCTTTTTCCATTCATTTTGCTTTCTTCACTAAAGATGTATTTTGTCTCTAAAGACCATGGGTTTGATCTAGAAGTCATCAATAACTGGAGTGGAAGCAGTGCTTTCCCTTGTGAGA
Source organism: Thamnophis elegans (assembly GCF_009769535.1). Classification (NCBI taxonomy): domain Eukaryota; kingdom Metazoa; phylum Chordata; class Lepidosauria; order Squamata; family Natricidae; genus Thamnophis; species Thamnophis elegans. The sequence continues at coordinate 36,068,928 of NC_045546.1, forward strand.
ACAAGCTTTCCCCGAAGTATTTAGTTTTTCCTATCAGTAGCATATGCTTGCCTAAAGTACTAAGCATAATGCTTACATAGTATATAAATGTTACAGGGAGTGCTCAAAAGCAGTCTTCTTTCTTTTTCTGGGCAGCATTAAAGCCACTCTGTCCTCTGTAAAATGCAGAAAGTCAATACAATTTTACTAGATTTTTCATGGCCTTCTATCTAGGCAGTGTGTGACAATGCACACATATTCTACAATAAATGGATGTTTAGGCCCTGTTGGCCTAGAGCAATAAACAGCTTTTGTAAATAAAATATTCTCTACAAAAATGCTTGAGTTTATCAGCTATATCAACCAATCAAAATCCAGACAGCAACTCACCTCTTTGAACCCCATAACAGCATTTCCATAATATATTTCAATATGACTACTCCCAACCCTTTCTCTCTGCAGTTTTCTTCCCTCTGATCTTCCCAACTTTGACTTGTCCAGGACTAGTGTGTACAACAATGTTCTCAACTGACTTGAAAGCAAATAGTGATGATGAAGTAAGTTATTGGTGTGTTGATTATGTTGAGGTATTGGCAGCTATAGCATCCATCATTCTCTTCCTCCTATCTCCAAGATGTGGCTGCCATCACAGCAGTGACCTGGAACCAAAGAACCATCTGTGGTGTCATTGGGAGACAACTGTCCAAATTTTTTATTGTTCTAATGAAATAGGAAGTGGTACTGAATCATGAAAAATGTATCTTCATTGAACCTAACATGGTTTTGATAATTCTTGTTTTCTCAAACATGTTCCAGGTTACCCAAACATGATATCCAAAATTTGATATGATACTTAAACAAGAATAACTAATATAAAGCAGACATATTATTTCTTATAATTTGGAAACTGGGCATGGATTTAGTTGAAGCTGTCTAAGATTGTATTTGACTCTTTTTTTTGCAGCCACATCATACTGCTGATTCATATTCATTTGTATTCAGTTATCATCCTAATATTTTCCCCCAAATCCTGTTGTCAAGGGAGATATATCTTATGCTATTCTATGTAATAAATTTCAGTATCCTGAGTAAAGAACTGTGAATTTCTTCAAGTAAATTTAATTGTTTTTTTTCTGCCCATTTCTCTATCAAAATCATTTTGGATTAAATTTAATGTACTAACTGTCTCACTTACTTTTGTAATATGTCATCTGCAAATGTTATCCTCATTCTTCATCAAAGTCAATTTAAAAAATGATAAGTATGGACTTATCCTGTTCAGAACCCTGGGGCATCTGAATATATTTCTTTGAGTCCTCCTTTTCACGAGTCACTTGCCACTTGTTACCTGATTTACTTCCTTTCTGTAAATTAGGTAAAGGTAAATGTTCCCATTGCACATATGTGCTAGTTGTTCCCGACTCTAGGGGGCGATGTTATCTCCGTTTCAAAGCTGGAGAGCCAATGCTGTCTGAAGATGTCTCCATGGTCATATGGCCTCCATGACTCTGAAGGCACGTGGAACGCTGTTACCTTCCCACCAAAGCGGTCCCTATTTTTCTACTTGCATTTTACTTGCTTTCGAATTGCTCAATTGGCAGAAGCTGGGACAAGTAACGGGAGCTGACTCTGTTACACAGCACTAGGGATTTGAACCGCTGAACTGCTGATTGACAAGCTCAACATCTTAGCCATTGAGCCACCACATCCCTTAATTTACATTAAAGTAAGTCTGTAAATTACCTTGATGTAAATTATCTTGATGATTCAACATTTGTGTAAATATAGTTATGAGACACAAGCAAGCAATTGTTCATAGTAAAGCAGGTACTTTCATATACCAAAATGTAGTTGAGAAGCAGGCCTGGAGAGAGTCACAAAGACTCCAGCCTAATGTCCATATTTCAATGAATCCCTCTTGCTCAGCAAACTTTGGCCATAAAAGACCATTATATTTTTCAAAAGAAACCCAAGATGACTTTTTCAAGCAGTTATGATCAAGGTTTTCAGAGCATCATCTCTGTTTTCTAATCTCTATTACACTTTACTTCCTTGTAGTAATAGTGATTATAGGACGTGATCAAATGTATGATGTCTATGAAATAATTGTTAGGCTGTTCTCACACATATTAGGTAAAAATATTAGCCAGTAGATGGCCTGTAGCTTTAGGTATTCAAAACAATAGAGTCAAATCAGATGTTTTTTTCAAAAAATGTTATTAAATATTTTATTTTAATAAATATTAAGAAAGTGTCATAGAATAACACTTTATTCTATACACAAAGGTATACCATATAACTGTCATCCTGTGCAGTAACAGAGGATGGATCTTCTGGCATTGGCTGACAACTATAGAGCATGTTACTGAATCATCAGGTCTACACCAAGATTAAAAGTATTTGGGTCTTTAGATACTTTTAATACATATATTTTCATAGACAGGACTATAAACAACACTTGGAGATGGTTTTGTCACAACTTAGTTGACACACAGCCAAAGATATTTATAAGTAAGATATGATCGCTACTAGACAACACTTGAAAGACAGCTTGATGACACATCTTATCAATAATTTGGGAATTTTGATAATGTTTTGCCAAATATATTCTTAGTGAGGTGTTTCTAGCAGGCTGTTATTCACCTTCCTCTTTGCTGTTTAAGGAGCTCATATTCTTTTATCTTGATACAAATAGCAATACAGATTGAAAAACTTGAAGTGAGAATGATAAGTTGCCAGGGTTCAAGGAGAAAGTGACTACATTCAAATTGCAACAGCTTGTTTAACAATAACCCTTTTCTAGAGCATGATGGAATTTACAGCAATATTATCCCGTATGTGATATTTGCTAACAACTGTAAGTGGGAATGTGATAGGATTTTATATTTTACTAGCTGAATACCCGTGTTCTGCTACAAAGCTATGTGATCAGGCTTGATAAATCGACACTTATCTTGAAAATTAATGAGTAGTTACGATCAGCCTCTCCTCTCCCCTTGTCTCCCTCAAGCTTGCCCTACAGAGGCCTCTCCTCTCCACCTTCTCTCCTTTAGGCAGGCCATGTTGATCCTCTCCTATCCCCTTCTCTCCCCTAGGCTTGCCCCACAGAGGCTTCTCCTCTCCTCTCCCCTTCTTTCCCTTAGCTTGGCCCCATTGATCTTCTCCTCTCCTCTCCCTCAGGCTTGCTCCACAGAGAACTCTACTCTACTCTTCTCTCCCTCAGGCTTACTCCACAGACAGATGCCTCTCCCCTTTTCTCCCTCAGGCTGGCCCCATTGATCCTCTCCTATCCCCTTCTTCTCCTCAGGCTTGCCCTACAGAGGCCTCTTCTATCTTATCCCCTTGTCTCCTTCAGCTCCTCTCCAAACTCCCAGCCCACAGGCCACGTGAGTCAGTGAGTCCCCTCAGGGAAAAGGGCGGCCTATAAATCCTAATAAACAAACAGTGCTGGCCATATCCAAGTGGCAGTTGGAACAGAGTTCTTTTCAGGTTGGGAGGGGGACTAAAACATCTAACTCCTTAGCATCAGACCATATTAATAATAACATAAGAAATACTAATGATCTGATGGTCATTTTGAAAAATCATTTCTTAGTGAGCACCTAAAAACCAAGAGGAACATATGTGCCAAATTTCAAATTTGTAGGCTTTATGGTTCTAGAGATTTTGTGATGCTGCGTGAGTGCCATTTTGTTTTATATATAGATAGATGTGCAAAGAGATAAAAAATAGACCACATCCTTATTCCTGCAGTGGCACTACAATAGCGCACAATGGAAAAGAGAGCTGGATTTCAGATTTACAAAAGCATAAGAGAAGTGTATTATTAAAACCCAGCCAATAGAGTCCTAAGATGTTCACTGAGCTTCTGCAACTGTTCAGTATAGCCCATCTATTCATACCCTGAATTTCTTTCCCATACTATCCTGATTAGCACTTGTAAAATTGAAGACATTGTCTAATGGAAAAGTGCATGGAAGCAATCAACATGTAAAATATATACTGATTGGAACCTTCCAATTTAAGACAAAAAAAGGCTGGTTATAGTGCATATGTGTTTTGAGTGTGTATATACATACAGAGAAAAAAAAGAGAAAGCTTCATACTTACCCATCTGATGCTGAGTGTTGAAGGAATAGTTGGTAATTTTACAATTAGAAAAGCTAACTTTGCTTGCCAGAAGAAAACTAGGCTTTTTGGGGGGTGGGGGGGGATATTAGAGAATGTGGAGTATACTCAAATATCCCCTCTGATGAATTTCTGAGCATCCCTTCTCATTTTCCCCCCTTTGGAAAACAAAACTAGTTGATTGTGGTCATAAGTCAAGGATTTCATATATTTTCTATTCTACATTGTTTATTTTCTCTTGAAGGCCCCAAGT